>NC_057805.1:96841581-96850830 GCF_018294505.1 Triticum aestivum
ATCATTGGATCAGGTGTGGTGGTGGTTGGGGGGTCTACGGGCGGTGGAACCCGGCTGTTAGGGCTGGGCTGGCCGGTGGCATAGGAGGAAGAAGATGAACAGTGACATTGTGATCATGCCTGTTGGATGAAAATCTAACGGCTAGAAAAAGTGTCTTACAAAAAAAATCATTCGACTTACACACGGTCGTTCCTTCAATTCAACGTGTGAATACCAAACCTGCCAAAAGGCACCACCCGCACGAAAATCTACGAAGTATAGTCCTAAAAGTGCTGGCAACGAAAAGCGATAGTCTTGGTCGAAAAGGGAGCACGGTACCAACCAAACAGTACAGTCAGTCGAATGAATCAAGTACACTAGGAGTAGTTAGTTAATTTGCTCATGGCCACATCACATCACATCATTACTCTCGGGTTAATTTAGCTCTCGTCTCTCTCTTGGATGGCACGCTTAGTAGTAGAAAGAAGAGAAGAACCGCACCGCACGCGTGAAGGCAGGAGGAGACCAAGGATGCTGATGATCACATTCACATCATCATCATCATCATCATCTCCGTCGTCGTCGACCCCGGCCTGACCCTCCCTTCAATCCAACTCCAACTCCACCTCCACACAAATCCTATCCACCATTACCCACCCAACGCACCACCACAGCAAGAAACCCTCCCTAATCACAGATCCACTTGGATTCTTTTCCTCATTTTTGTCCCCCGCGCAACCCAGATTAGAATACCCGTTCCATTCCGCCCGGCCCCGCTGTGGATTTGGACCACGCGGCCGCATGCAGCACCCAAATCCCGTCCCCTCCCCGTCCCAGCAATCTCCAATGGAGAGCCACCGGAGCAGAAATCAATCCTAAATTAACGTCCCGCCACCAAGAACTCCACTACCAGGATCCAATCATCCCAGGCATTTGGCCCACTCCACCACCACCACCACCGCCACCACCCAGGAACAAGGAAGGAAATCCCAAGAAAGCTCGCACCTTCGGGCCAAATCGGCCCTACGCCGCACCAGATTACTGGCTGCACCGTAATAATTCCCCGAGAAGAAGAAGGGGAGCTCGGGCGGAAAAGGGGCGGAAGCAATGACGGAGGTGGCGCTGTTCCGGGGCCCGACCAACCTCGCTTCGCCCGCAAGCCGCGGCTCCTCCTCCTCCTCTTCCACCTCCCTGCGCTATTTAGCCGACAGCGACGTGCTCCAGAGAGGCACCAGCAGCAGCGCCCAGAGCCCTGCAGGATCCGCGGAGCGACAGGCCGGAGGGTTGCAGGAGGAGGAAGAGGAGGAGGAGCGCTGGTCCTTCTTGGCGCTGCTTCTCGAGCTGCTGCGGAAGTCGTTGCTCCGGTGCAGAGCCGAGGACGGCGGCGAAGGCCAGGGCGGGATGGAGATAGGGCTGCCCACGGATGTGCAGCACGTGGCGCACGTCACCTTCGACAGGTTCCATGGATTCCTCGGCCTCCCCGTCGAGTTCGAGCCCGAGGTGCCCCGCCGCGCTCCCAGTGCCAGGTCCGTCGCTCTCTCTGTCTCTTCTCATGTTCCTTCATCAGCCGGTTCACAAGCTTCGAAAACATGCTTGTGTTTCTGAACTCAAAATGTTTCTGCATATTCAGTATCATCCAGTTCCCACTGTTATTTCTGAACTAGCTTTCACTTTTCAACATTTCAACATTTTGATGCTAGTACTGTTTGCCTATTTTTGTCGTGGTTTTAATCGGGATAAACATATGGTACTTTGGTTGGAATTGCAATCTCTGTGTGCTTTGGTCTGAAGCTTGGTAGACAGATAAATTCAGGTGGAATTTATATTTCATTTCAGTCATGTGTATATTAATATGAGGCCAACGCACACAACCGGGTTAGGTGCCTCCGTAGACTTCTTCCCCTCTTTGCTGGTACTTGGCTGCCTGAGCTGGAGTTGATCTATGGTAGATAAACCGTTTATGAATTATGATGATGGGCACGCTTTGGACCACCACTCTGTCCAGAAATAGTTTGTGCTGAGTTTTCCCCATGTTTCATTAATAATTGGCCAATCATGGCCCTCCATGCCTGTTATGGGCAGAGTTACATTGCTTTTCTGTAACTGGTTACTCATAAAATCAAGAAAGAAGAAATTAATACCCATAACTTTAATGAGGCTGGAAATGGAACAGAACACTTGCAACGGAATCTTCATTAGTTGTAAGTAGAGAAAAAACAGAAAATACTATTAAATTTGAAAATCACAAAGCTTCTACATTTAGTTACAGCAGCCATGTTGCTTTAGTGTTCCCATCAACTCGAATCATGTTTTGACTTGTAAGCAAACCCACCAAATAAGCATTTTTTGCCGAACATCCATGTGTTGTAAAGTGTATTGTTTTAATTGGTTCCGAAAAATGAAAAGGTAGTAGTACTTAGTTGGCACACTCATGCCATTTATTAAGTCTAACTTCTTGTTGGATCAGCTCAGCTGTATCGCATCTTCCTTTGTTTGGTAGGAGTGCTTATGCTTGCTATACAAATATTAAACTACTAAGGTATTTTTCATTCAGTGCAAGACGTACTCGATGGTGCCTGTATTACTGCATCGCCGCTCTTTATTGTTTTAGTCCATGCTCCTTTTGTATGCACAGTTGCACGCGCATTACATGGCACACTAATGACCCCTTTTAAGGAACACTGTATACTTGTAGGAATTCAGTTGATTGACCTGGGAATATCAAGAAGTAGATTATTAAACGCTAAGTCATGTTGGAAGATCAAAAGAAGAACTGTTGGGAATTTCGTGATTTACAATGGAGAATGGACATATTTTGTCTTGATTAGATTATTCCGTCACCTTGCTCATTATCATTTGTCTGCATCTGTTTGTTGTGTTTTGCAGACTTTAGTGGCTTGAATAACTTTTTTTTCTTTGTGGTCCTCTCGAGGTTATACTAGAAAAAGAGCAGAAAGAATAAACACACGTAGGTATTATATTGTATATTGTTTTGTCTTGGGAATTCCAGGGTGTGGTTATTATTTCTAGGCAATCTAAAAAGAATAAGCTAAATGGTTCTCTGTACAAGGATGGAATCATTTTGCCTCGAAAAGAAGATAAAGTGGCACAAACACCTAGAACCCATGTTCAAACTGGATTGCAAATTTGCAATCAACAAAACTGGTGCATATGAGTTGTGCTCATTCAATAATCGGGAAACTTCTGGAGTGTGCAAAGATCTTGAAAGAAAATAGAAAACTATTTCCTGGATTGCTTACACACTTGAGTTAGGAAACCGGCACTTAATAATAATGTGAAATATGCCCACATCTTTATGGTGATGCCAATTTTTTAAGCATGCAACGATATGTAGAGTTCCCGCATAACTTGGGAGAATTCATCAATGTTCTTACAGACCATCTTAATTGCTGAAATATGCTCCTTCAAAAGATGCCTTGACTTGTCTTCAAAACAAAAAAACTGAAATATGCCTTGACCTAAGTGACTATGTGATCTTTACTTCTACATGTAAGGTGTATTTTAGAGCTTTGTTTATGATTAGTTCCAGTTCATGTTTCCTTGTGCTGTTGGTGTTCTTCAGCTGATTCAAACTTCAAATGCAGTGCTAGTGTCTTCGGCGTTTCAACACAATCGATGCAGTGTTCATATGATTCCAGAGGAAACAGTGTTCCGACGATTCTCTTGATGATGCAAAGACGTCTGTATGAGCAAGGAGGTCTTCGGGTATGACGTTTTAGCATTTTAATTAACTGTAACTTGCTTATTTTTTTAAGCATCCTGTAGCTTTTCCTGAGTGCTGACTGCAGTCATGTTGTTTTGTTTTTTACTTTGCAGGCAGAAGGTATTTTTCGTATAAATGCGGAGAATAGCCAGGAAGAGTTTGTGAGAGATCACTTAAATAGTGGAACTGTGCCGGATGGCATTGATGTTCACTGTTTGGCGGGTCTAATCAAAGTAAGCTTTCTTCTGTCATGTAGCTTTATGCCATTCCGTTGACAGCAGCACTCACATATTTATTATTGATTATGCTTATCTTCAATAGCCGGATTCTATCTCAACACTTGTCAGTCCAGAGTTTCTTTCTAGTGGAAACCAGTCTTCTTTTTCAAAGGGAAACCAAAGTTATGACTCTTCTGTCCAACAAATTTCTGTTGCAGAATCTAATGCTGCTTTTCAGTGCAGTTATGTTGTGTTATTAACTGGTTTGACGCCACAATTTTATGTCCTTGAGTTAGTCAACTTTGTTTTGCAAACAGTACTCTTGATGACAAAAGTTATACTCATTGCATATATTTTCAATTGTTCAGGCCTGGTTTAGGGAACTGCCGAGTGGGGTGCTGGATTCTATCCCACCTGAACAGGTGATGCAATGCCAATCTGAAGAGGACTGTGCTCGGGTTGCCAAATGCCTTCCACCAACTGAAGCAGCCTTACTTGACTGGGCTGTTAATTTGATGGCTGATGTTGTCCAAGAAGAACAGATAAACAAGATGAGCGATCGCAATGTTGCTATGGTTTTCGCTCCAAATATGACCCAGGTAACGCGTTGTCCTAACAGCAAACTAGCAACAATCATTTAGGTGGATACTAACTCTTGCGCACATGTAACTCAGATGGCAGACCCTTTGACTGCACTGATGTACGCGGTGCAAGTGATGAATTTCCTCAAGATGCTAATACAGAAGACTCTCAAGGATAGAGAAGATTCCAACCTGGAAGATGCCTCTTTGCCACAGAAGGACCCATCTGATGAAAATGGCCATCAGAACCCCAGTCTCCCCGTTAATCCTCAACCTGAAGAAACATCTGGGCGCCCCTCTTTTGTCAGCGAGGAGCCTCTTGTGTACAGTCCTACACACAGTGCTGAAGACAAGCCTCCTGTGGAAGGCGATTCCGTAGCTTCCATTGTCCAAAGAAGTGATGTCCGGTCGAGCGTGGAGGGGTCCGCTAGTTGCTCGCAGCCTGCTCTTGTCGCTTCGTCTGCCATTGCTGATGCTTCCTGTGCTACAGCTGCCAACTTACTTCCGAGCAGAGGGAACCGAGGCCTGAATAGCAGGAGGACTAGAAAGGGCAAGCGGCAGTGCGGAACGCCCGCCGCTCCTCCAGCCGAGAAATCAAGGGGCGCGAGCATCGTGAGCCGGATAAACTCCAAGGTCGAACGGATCGAAGCTTGGAGGTAGAAACCCCGGCGCGACCGCCTTTGTTGTTGTGTAATAGATGACTGACCCAGTGTTGTTTCCTTGCACATTTTGAATTTTCGACGCGCTTATCATTTCGTGTTTGGATCATCATCATGTTGTTTTGAGGCTCATCCCCCCCTGCCTTCACTAACTTATATGTATCTTGCTTATGAGTAAATTTGTGGCCTTTGCTTCCTTTGTACATGCATTTCTTCACTCCCTGGACCCGGAAGTTTCTGGACGTCCTGAACATGTGTTATTCTCATCCTGACCTTTCTGAAGTGAGGCCTCAACCATGGTGTGCTGTATGCACGATGTCCCCTCATCGCATCAGATAGCTTTATTCTGCCTCCCGCCCTTCATTCTTTTCGTTTGCTGAATCTGTCCTGAGATTTTCAGAAAAATAAGTTATTCTAACCTTTTCTACTTTGTTCCTTTTCGTTCATCGAATCCACCATCAACTCTTTTCCAGTTTTCACGGAGAAAATGAAATTTCTGAAACAAGAACTCACTGGGAGAGGAATTGAACGGCTAGCTTTCTGCCTGTTCAGCTAGGAATGGAACAGATTCCTGTCTCCAGGAGCACTTGACACCAATGCGGTCCTCAGTGACAAGTGCATCGGCATCACCGGTCGGAGAAAATCGTCCCATTTTCTCCCAGGGTTTTTAAGTTTTAACCGTCGCGGAATGTGCGAATTCGACCCGTTCCTGCGCCAGTTGGAGCCGTAATTCATTCACCAACAGGAATGCCAACCTTATCAGGAATTCGGTGATGCTAGGGCAAGATCACCATCAAATTTGTGCGAGCTGCAAATGCAATGCTGCATTAGCTCTGCCTGCAGATTTCCATCACATGTTGTGCAGGCCAGTGCTGAAGAACAGTGACAACTGTGCAAGATGCACATTTCCATTTCCTCCTCCCAAGTTGCAGTAGGAGTATATACCAGCTCAACTTGTGAAATGAAAGGCCAAAAGAAAAACAAGAAACAAATTTCCGAATTCTGATTCGACAGCCACATAAAAGCATCCGCCTTTCCTGGCCTCTCCTTTTCCCTCGCTATATATACCTCTCTTCCTCGGAGATTACTTGAGCAAAATTCGACGGTCACAAAAAAATACTGCAGCCTTTTTATTACGTCTGACTGACTGAGGAGAGCTGCTTGTTGGATGGCGCACATGGCGACGGCGGTGGGGGACGGCGCGCTGCGGCGGCTGTTCGAGAAGCCGTTGCCGGAGAACCCCACGCTGCTGGAGGTGCTGTCGGCCTGCAACAACCACGCCCACCACAAGAAGCTGCTGCCGGCCGTGGACCCGGCGTCCTTCACGGAGATCTTCGGTGAGCTCCACTTCCACGAGAAGCCCGACGGCGCCGCCGCCCGACCCGTCCTGCCACGGGTGCCACTCCCTGACGCACGCGCTACGGCGGCGTCGTGGCTCGACGTCGCTAGTCAGGCCGAGAAGAGCAAGGACGACTCGTCGCTGGACGCGCTCCTCAGGCCGAAGCCCGCGGGCGCCGCGGCCGCCCCCGGCGGCGTCAGGAGGAGCGCGAGCTTCTGCCTGAAGAAGAGCTCGGCGTCGCTGCTGCTGTGCACGGAGGGGCTCGGGTCCGAGAGCACGGTGGACTCGGACGACATGGTCAGGGACGACGGCGCCGACGCGGCCGCCGCCCTCCGCGGGAGGGAGAGGGAGGAGGCAACGCTGAGAGACGCCGCCGCCGCGGCGGAACCAGGGCTGGGGGAGTCCCCGCCGTCGTTCCCGCCGCCGATACGGTCGATTGGGCGCGGCGGGAAGCCGTGCGTGTGCTTCCGGACGTTCCGCGCGGATGGGCGGTTCGTGCTGACGCAGGTGGTGATCCCCGGGAAGGAGCTGCTGCAGGCGTCCCGCGAGGGCGGCCGGCTCAGGCTCCGGTTCGCCAACCCCGCCGCCGCCGACGAGGAGGAGCTGGAGTTGGGGGATCAAGAAGATGACGACCGCGAAGCCAACAATGCATGCCTCGACGCCTGCGCTTAGTTAATTATGAATGGGTTGTAGTAATTCGCCATGCAAGTTTGCTTCAACCTGCAGAATCCGAAGCTGATGACAAGCTGCAGCAACTACTACTCATATACTGCCTCTTGTTCCTTTTCTAAATATAAATATTTTTAGAGATTCCAATATAAATTACTCTAAAAATATATATCAGAGTAGTACATACGAAGCAAAATATGTCTATACACTAAAATATGAAGCAAAATATAAACTTCGTATATACTCTAAAATATACTTTAATACAATACTACTGATGGATTGTAGTAAGTCTTTTTTTTGCAACAGGAGTACATACAAAGCAAAATGAGTGAAAATATGTCTACCATCTGTATTAAAATTTATAAAAAGACTTATATTTAGGACGCCGATATCCACCACACGTGTGGCATAATAGGCATTTGCCCACACACCATGTGTGGCATGAGCAGGGGGCAGCCCACACGGGCTGTGTGTCGGCGAACGGTAGAATTGCCCACACGTGTGGGCGTAGCTAATTCGTGCCACATGCCCAACAAGTACTATTCATCCTCACTCCGCGCGTGTGGTACGAAGCAAATATGCCCACGCATCCTAGCGCAGCTACAAATAGGTACCCGCGGGATGACGATTTAGTTGTCATCCGGAATGACAGATGTAGTTATCCGGGATGACAAATATGGTTGTAAGAGCATGGCAACACTCTCTGTTTTGGTTAACTATAGTTGCCATGTCTAATTTATGGCAGTTGCCGCGTGTAATTAAACCATAGTTCTCATGTGTAATTAACTACTTGCCACATATGGTCAAACAATAGTTGCCATGTGTGTTTACCTAGTTGTCATGTGTGGTTAATCGCAGTTGCCATGTATGTTTACCTGATTGCCACGTACGCGCAACTGCAGTTGCCGTCTAGCAAACGAATCATAGTTGTCATGTGTGTTTACCTAGTTGTCATGTACGCGCAACTGCAGTTGCCATCCAACAACGTACGACTGTCGTGTGGGCGAAAATCAGTTCGCCCACACGCGCGTGGACTAGGTGGTGGCTGTGTGGGCAGAAACTAGTTCGCCCACACAGCGCAGTTGGCAACCGCGTGCTGTGGGACGTGTGAGCGACCTCTCCAACGCCCACACACCGGCCTTGTCCTACGTGGCACACGAAAACTGCCTCGGTGTGTCAAGATTCGTGCAAACTTAACTGGACGATGATCCAGGCGTGTGGGCGAATTGCAATGTTGCCACACATGTGGGCATTAGTGTTTTCGTATATTTAAAAAGGAGGGAGTAGTACAAAAAAAAGGGAGTAGTACTGTACTAAATTGAACTACAAAGTTGATCATGCAAGCACGTTGTTAACTAGTGAGTACGTAGAAGGGCCACTTGGCGATGGAATCCTTTGGGTGCAGCATGCCAAAATATCAATCAACCCAACGCGAACGCGGTGCAATTTTCTCTTTTCCCATATGCATCTTGCTCCTCCCCGGCCTTTTATTAGTTCCTGCTCCACTCTAGCTAGCTGCATCGTCACGAGACTTGACTGATCTCCGTGGTCCATGACCGGACCGGCATGGGAAATGATGGGGAAAAGGCACTTTGATCGCCGACTCTTTACGTAGATGCAGCTAAGCTAGCAGCTAGTCTAGGAGAGAGACGTCTCCTTCCATCGACCCTAAAGGAAGGTCCGTTTTATCCGGATTCTATCCGCTTGAGTCAAGAAAACGGTCATCTGTTTTCGGCTTCATCAGATATACCCATTGCACAGCCGCGTCCCAAACTTTATGTCAGTTTTAGACTTGAAAAAAAAAATGCATTGCAAAATAGTTTAAAACATAAATATATTATAATAACTTAATTAAAAAGACCACGATAGTCACGGCCCATACTTAAGTTGAAATAATAAAAAACATAAAAAATGATAGATCTGCCGCCCGCTGCCAGCGATGCCGTGGCCATCTCCAGGCGCCACCGTCCTCCTCCTCGTCGTCCCTGGTGAGCGGGACGATCGACCTGACCAGGGACGACGACGAGGAGGACCGACAGTGCCAGCATCTCCTCCAGGCCGTCCCGCTCACCAGCTGCTC
>NC_057805.1:97451201-97603036 GCF_018294505.1 Triticum aestivum
GTTGAGATGACACCGTATGAAATATGGTTTGGCAAGAAGGTTTCTTAAAGTTTGGGGTTGTGATGCTTATGTGAAAAAGCTTTAGCCTGATAAGCTCGAACCCAGATCGGAGAAGTGCATCTTCATAGGATACCCAAAAGAAATTTTTGGGTACACCTTCTATCACAAATCCGAAGACAAGATATTTGTTGCTAAGAGTGGATCCTTTCTAGAGAAGGAGTTTCTCTCGAAAGAAGTGAGTGGGAGGAAAATAAAACTTGATGAGGTAATTGTACCTTCTCTTGAATTGGAAAGTAGTTCATCACAGAAAAACGTTCCCGTGATGCCTACACCAATTAGTGAGGAAGCTAATGATGATGATCATGAAACTTCAGATCAAGTTACTACCGAACCTCGTAGGTCAACCAGAGCACGTTTCGCACTAGAGTGGTATGGTAATCCTGTTCTGGAAGTCATGTTACTAGACCATGATGAACCTATGAACTATGAGGAAGCGATGATGAGCCCAGATTCCACAAGATGGCTTGAGGCCTTAAAATCTGAGATAGGATCCATGTATGAGAACAAAGTATGGACTTTGGTTGACTTACCCGATGATCGGTAAGCCATAGAGAATAAATGGATCTTCAAGAGGAAGACGGATGCTGATAGTAGTGTTACTATCTACAAAGCTAGACTTGTCGAAAAAGGTTTTTGACAAGTTCAAGGTGTTGACTATGATGAGATTTTCTCACTCGTAGTGATGCTTATGTCTGTCCGAAGCACGTTAGCAATTGCCACGTTTTATGAAATATGGCAAATGGATGTCAAAACTGCATTCCCTAATGGATTTCTTAAAGAAGAGTTGTATATGATGCAACCAGAAGATTTTGATGATCCTAAAGGTGCTAACAAAGTGTGCAAACTCCAGCGATCCATCTATGGACTGGTGCAAGCATCTCGGAGTTGGAATATACGCTTTGATAAGGTGATCAAAGCATATGGTTTTATATAGACTTGTGGTGAAGGTTGTATTTACAAGAAAGTGAGTGGGGGCACTACAGCCTTTCTGATAAGTATATGTGAATGATATATTGTTGATCGGAAATGATGTAGAAATTTCTGGAAAGCATAAAGGAGTGTTTGTAAGGAGTTTTTTTCAAAGAAAGACCTCGGTGAAGCTGCTTACATATTGGGTATCAAGATCTACAAAGATAGATCAAGACACTTGATAAGACTTTCGATGAGTACATACCTTGATAAGATTTTGAAGGCGTTCAAAATGGATCTGTCAAAGAAGGAGTTTTTGCCTGAGTTGTAAGGTATGAAGTTGAGTAAGACTCAAAACCCAACCATGGCAGAAGATAGAGAGAAAATGAAAGTCATTCCCTATGCATCAGCCATAGGTTCTATAAAGTATGCCACGCTGTATACCAGACCTATTGTGTACCTTGCCATGAGTTTGGCAAAGGGGTATAATAGTGATCCAGGAGTAGATCACTTGACAACGGTCAAAATTATCCTTAGAAGACTAAGGAGATATTTCTCGGTTATGGAGGTGATAAAGAGTTCATTGTAAAGAGTTACGTCGATGCAAGCTTTGACACCGATCTGGATGACTCCGAGTCTCAATCTGGATACATATTGAAAGTGGGAGCAATTAGCTAGAGTAGCTCTGTGCCAGGCTGCTGGGTCCCCGAGGATGTGGCCGCCCCCTCCTTCTTCTTCTTCGATGACAACACCGGCCTAGCAGCACAAGGAGGAAACATCAGGAAGCCGCAGCGGAAGCAGGAGGAAGGACAAGCTCAGGACAGGATAGTCACTGGTCCACGTCGGCATAGTCCCGCTGCCTCTTTAGAAGCGCGGATCCTGGGGGCCTCGTAGCCTGGGGCACTGGTGCGCGGGCCCCAGGAGTCGACGAGGCCACGATGGCTCCGGGCGGCGACATGGCAGAGGCATCACCCCAAGAAATCAGTGCCGATCTGCTCTTCGTCGGGACGCCAGGCGGCGGCTTCCTCAAGGGGGAGACCCTGAACCTCGTGGTGACCCCAGCAAGGGGCAGGACTTCCCTCACTGGGTGGTCGTCGGCATCGTCGGCGTCGTCGTCAGGAAAGGCGTGGAGGAGATCAGTCTTACGCGGAGGGGAGGTCTCCCCAGACCCCTCCGGGGTGGCCGCCGAGTCCTGCTCCTCCTCCCCGTCAGAGTCACCAGAGGACACCACCACTTGAGTCGTCATCACCGGGGCATCCGAGGGCGCAGGCGGCACGAGCCCACGCCCATCAAAGACAGGCATGGCGGCGGTAGTCTCCGCTCCATCTGGGCGGCGGTACAAGGGAACGAAGGTGTCCGGCGGATACCCTTGGTCGTCTCCAACTAAGGAGCGGAGGGCCGTGCCTAGCTCCTCGTCAGAAAGGGCCTCCGGACGCAGGCGGAGGTCGTATCCTTCATCCCCGAGGTTCCACAAGGGGCGCGAGCGCGCCTGGAGGGGAGCCACGCGCTGCGCCATGAATTCCTTGACAATCATGGCCCCCATCAGCTTCGCCGCCTTTGGGTCATCAGGCTTCAAGTCGGCGGTCATCCTCTCCAGTTCCTGCGCCCCCCGGGGGTCGGCGAGCCTCACGCAGAGCCACCCGTCGTGGGACGTGGGCATCTCCGTCGGCAGCACCAGCCGGGGGTGGGAGCACTTGGCATCCATTGACGGATTTCGGGTTCCGGCAAAACCCTTGAGGTTCGAACACTGGGGTGCGCATGAAGATCTCTCCTCCTCCTAGCTCACACCCTCACCGAGATCTCAAAGCTCAGCGCGTCAACCCACAGAACAAGAGACACAAGTTTATACTGGTTCAGGCCACCGATGTGGTGTAATACCCTACTCCAGTGTGGTGTGGTGGATTGCCTCTTGGGCTGAGGATGAACAGTTACAAAGGGAAGAACAACCTCCTGAGGAGAGGTGTTCTTGTGCTTGGTGAGCTTGTGTGGATGAGGATGATCTGAATGGCAAGAGATCAGTTGCCTCTGATCGGTGTGATACCCTACTGTGGTGGCTAGCCCTATTTATAGAGGCCCTGGTCCTCTTCCCAAATGCTGGTGGGAAGGGATGCCACAACTGCCAAATTTGAAGGGAGACAACTAGTACACGTTATCCCCGACTAAAGGTGGTCTTCGCCTACCAAAGGCTCTGGTGGTGATGCCGTCTTGGGCTCCACGGTGACCTCCGTCCTGCCGTCTTGCTGGTCTTGGTCTTGTTGCACCGATATGGAAACCTTTGCCTAATGCCTCGGGACTCCTCGTCTGCGCTTGCCTCTTTAGCACCAAAGAGGAAACAAGGACACTGTGCGCGCTGGCGCCCGCCTGGCCCCGGTTGTCATGGCTTGCGTCATAGGAACCTCGCGAGGTGCCCCTTGCCTTGATCTCTCCGCCCCTCACGAGCCAGCCTGGTGAGGCTGCCCCCGAGGAGGTCTTGCGTCGTCCGCCTCGTGAGGCTTGGCCCCTCGCGAGGGTCTTGAGTGTTTGCTGGTGAAGATGGACCGTACAGGGCCGCTGGTGGAGCCACGCCGTGGGCCGTAGGCAGGCAAGTCTGGGAACCCCCGTTCCCAGGACGCCGACAGTAGCCCCCGGGCCTAAGGCGCACTCGGACTTGGCTTTGAGACGAAGCCAAAGGGCAAGTGCGGAGCGCCGCGGGCCCCAACAGCCTGCGGCCTCGCTTGATGCATGGCGATTGATTGGACGTGGGCGTCTCCGCTTCCCCACGCTGCCTCGGCAACTGCCCGACTTGACGGGTCCCTGCTGCATGCAAAGAAAAATCATCATTACCTATGATCATGGGGATCGCCGGTTGGCCTTCTCCCGCTATAAATGAGGAAGGGACGGAGCCCCCGTCGCTCATCTCTTCCTGCTCCACTCGCTTCTTCTCCCTTGCTTCATCGCTAGCAGCTGCACTCATAGCACCGATTGGAGGTTCTCGGCCGCAGTGAAGGGAAAAACCCCCCGCGACGAGCCCGGGACACTTCCACCGAAGAAGAGGCTAGCCCACCGCCGCGACGTAGTCGTGAGGCCGGAGGTGTCGAGGCCTTGGTGCGAGCGGCCTCCTCCCGGGTACCCGCTGCCTCTGTACGCCCAAGCTGAGGGCTCTGGAGGGAGAGGCGGCGAGCGCCGCCGCCCACGCCGTGGCCGTGGTCGCCGCGCCATGGTGACGCACGCTGTCACCTCGTCAGCTTGGATGCGCGTTGAAGCAAGGCGAGGCGGTGACGGACGGGATGGGCCTTGTTACCGTCCCCGATAAAGCAAGAGGACACGTAGGCAGTGGATTAAATGCCTTTGTCCTATGATGTCAGGAGATAAACTTGTACACTTAGATGCTTTCCACCTCCTGTGTGCCACTGTGGCAACCCCTTTGACATATAAAAGGAGGCCCGAGGCGTACTGGAGAAGGATTCAGACCTTTTGGACTGGGCATGCACCGTAGCTAGTTCAAAAGCTCAAGAACACTAAATACACACAAAGCAGGACTAGGGTTTTACGCATCATTTGCGGCCCGAACCTGGGTAAAAATGCCCCCGCGTTGATCTTCTAGACCTGCTCTTTGCGCAGCCCCGCGCCCCGCCACCGTAGTAGGGATTCCCTGTGATCCCATAGGTGTCGTTCCTGATCCCCGACAGGTACTGTCAAAGATAAGATTCATGATTGTTCTCACACAATTCCTACTGTACCATATCATTTTTATATTGATCAATATAAGCCATAGAAACTAGAAAACAAGCGAACTATGCATTGAAAACAGAATCTGCCAAAAACAGAACAGTCTGTAATGATCTGAACAGCAACCATACTTGTGCTACTCCAAAAATTCTGAAAAATTAGGACATCCTTGGGCATCCTCGAGCTTAGGGTCTTATCACTCCTTATTCCCCTCATATAGATATCTCACTCAAAACTTGAAAACTTCAATCACACAAAACTTAACGGAACTTTGTGAGATGGGTTAGTATGATAAAGAGCAAACCATTCACTTGTGGTACTGTCAAAGACATGATTCATAATTGTTCTCACACAATGCCTACTGTACCATATCATTTACACAATTTATATTGAGCAATACAAGCCATAGAAACTAGAAAACAAGAAAACTATGCATTGAAAACAAAATCTGTCAAAAACAGAATAGTCTGTCATGATCTGGACAACTACCATACTTCTGCTACTCCAAAAATTCTGAAAAATTAGGACAACATAGGAAATTTGAATTCCAATCATATGTAAAACAATCAGAATTTTATCATGTTCCAGTGAATTTCAACAATTCTGTTACTGGAAGAAAAAGTTTCTCTTTTTGGACAGAATGAAGTCAACTATCATCCACACTATCCCAAAGGCTTTACTTGGCACTTTATTGAAACAAAAGTTATAAAACATGATTACTACAATAGCCTAATCATGTGAACACACAAAAACAGTAGGTGTAAGTGTTGGGTTGTCTCCCAACAAGCGCTTTTCTTTAATGCCTTTTTAGCTAGGCATGAAGATTTCAATGATGCTCACATAAAAGATAAGAATTGAAACATAAAGAGAGCATCATGAATCACAAGTTCCTCTCTCATAATAATTTTCAGTAGCACCATGAATGAATTCAACAATATAACTATCACATGAAGCATTCTTTTCATGATCCACATGTATAAATTTTTTACTACTCTCCACATAAGTAAATTTATTCTCATGAATAGTAGTGGGTGCAAACTCAACAAAATAGCTATTATGTGATTGAAAATTAAAATCACGATGACAAGTTTTGTGGTTATCATTATCACCATAATCATCATAGATAGCAACTTTGTTGTCACAATCAATTGAAACCTCTTCCAAAATAGTCGAATCATTACTAAATAAAGTCATGACCTCTCCAAATCCACTTTTGCCATTATAATAAGATTCAACACCCTCCAAAATAGTGGGATAAATATTATCTAAAGTTTACACTCTTCCAAAGCCACTTTCATAAATATTGTAATCATCATAAGTAGAGGCATGAAATCATCATAACAAATTTGATCATTCAAAGTAGGGAGGCTAAAAATATCATCTTCATTAAGCATAGCATCCCCAAGATTGGGACAAACATTAATTGCAGCAAATAAATTCTCAAACATGTCATTTTCATCAAACATAGCATCCCCAAGCTTGTGGCTTGGCATATCCTAAGCATAATCACTCTCATCATTAATAGTATGAATAGCACCAATAGTATAACAATTATTATCATCATAATTTCCCAACTTGGTTCCAAAAAGATTTTCAAGATTATAAGAAGTATCATTATCTTCCCAATCATAATCATCACAAAAAGCAATAGGCATAACAAAATCATCATCAATAGTGCTCTCGGACATTGTTCCATAAGACAAAGAAGCAATATCATCTTCAAGTGCATCATCTTCCACAATTATTTTTGATTCATTTTCATGAGGCACAACAATAATAGGAGCAACATTATTTGGGAGAGATACCTTTTTACCTATATTCTTTCTTATTTTCTCCTTATTCTTCACCACATCATGTGTGGGTTTAATTAATGTTTTCGAGCTTCTTATTGATGAGATTGGTTGAATAAGGAGCTCCTTCTGGTCACCTATTTCATCATGGGAGACAATAGGAGAGAAAGTAGAAATCTTTACCTTTTCATTAGTATTCCTTTTATATTCTATTGATTTTCCCATCTTTCTATAGTTGGCAATATAAGCATTTTCATTGCAATTTACGATGCAAAACATATGGATTTCTTTCAAAATAGTTTCAGCATGGTCTGTGAATATGAATGCTTCAAACTAACCATTTTTATGAGACAATTCTTCACACCCCAAAAATAAACAAAGTTCATTATAAAGTTCAAGGGTGGTTAAGTTATTGCAATATTGGACACAATTCGGTCATGCAAAAAGCATGCATTGGAAATTAAGGTGCCCAACTTTATTGCAAAGTTCATAAGTAATAGGATAAAGAGAACATAATTTTGTAGCAAATTTATCTATCACCTTGAGCAAAAAAATTGGTTCTATCATGCTTATGGTTCTTGCAAAATCTATCATCCCTATAAGGCACACAAAGTCTTTCCACTCCAAAAAATTGACATGCTTATAAGAAACTTTTTTTCATGACTTGTGCAATCATCATTAACATTTTGGATATTCATAGAATTTATACTAACAACATTGCAATCATTCTCATCATTCATGCCAATCATTTTATTGAATTCTTCTTCTATCACTTGAGCACAATTTTCCTTTCCATCATTTTCAAGAAATACATGATAAAGATGAACAATATGAGACCACCTCAATTCCATTTTTTGTAGTTTTCTTTTATAAACCAAACTAGTATAAAACAAGAAACTAAAAGATTCAATTGCAAGATCTAAATATATACCTTCAAGCACTCACCTCCCCGACAATGTCGCCAGAAAAGAGCTTGATGTCTACTACACAACTTCTTCTTGTAGACTCGTGTTGGGCCTCCAAGCGCAGAGTTTTGTAGGATAGTAGCAATTTTCCCTCAAGTGGATGACCTAAGGTTTATCAATCCGTGGGAGGCGTAGGTTGAAGATGGTCTCTCTCAAACAACCCTGCAACCAAATAACAAGAAGTCTCTTGTGTCCCCAACACACCAAATACAATGGTAATTTGTATAGGTGCACTAGTTTGGCGAAGAGATGGTAATAAAAGTGTAGTAATGATAGAATAGGAACAATAAAAAACAGTAAGGCAACAGGTAAGAAAAGTGACCACAAATGGTATTCCAATGCTTGAAAATGAGGCCTAGGGTCCGTACTTCCGCTAGTGCAATCTCTCAACAATGCTAATATAATTGGATCATATAACCATCCCTCAACGTGTGATGAAGAATCACTCCAAAGTTCTTATCTAGCGGAGAACATAAGAAAAATAGTTTGTAGGGTACGAAACCACCTTAAAGTTATTCATTCCATTCGATCTATTCAAGAGTTCATACTAAAATAATGGAAAGTTATTCTTTCCGTTCGATCTATCCAAGAGTTCGTACTAAAATAACACCATATGATACGCATCAACCAACTCTAATGTCACCTAGATACTCCAATGTCACCACAAGTATCCATGAGTTAATTATATGATACACATCAAACAATTTCAGATTCATAATACTCGATCCAACACAAAGAACCTCAAAGAGTGCCCCAAGATTTCTACCGGATAAACAAATACGAGCACATGCATCAACCCCTCTGCATAGATTACCCCAATGTCACCTCGGGAATCCGCGAGTTGAGTGCCAAAACATATATCAAGTGAATCAATATAATACCCCATTGTCACCATGGGTATTCATATGCAATACATACATCAAGTGCTCCCAAATCCATACAAGTATTCAATCTGATAAAACGAAATCTCAAAGGAAAAACTCAATTCACAACAAGATAGAGAGGGGAAAACTATCGGTGTTCTGGGAACCAGGGTACCCAGACTTTCCTGCCTGCGACCCATGGCGTGGCTCCATTTACGGCCTGGTATGGCCCGTCTTCAGCACCAACAACACAAGACCCTCGCGAGGGGCCAAGCCTCACGAGGTGGACGATGCCAAGACTCCAGAAGGAGCGGCCTCCTCGGGCTGGCTCCCGAGGAGCGGATATTTCTATGCAAGCCCTCACCTCCCGAGGTTCGGATGATGCCAGCCATGATGCCAAGGCCAGGCGGGCACCAGCGGGCGCAGTACAGTAGGTTTCCTCTTTGGTGCTAAAGAGGCAAGCGCAGGCGCGGAGTCCCAAGGCGTTAACCAAAGGTTTCAATTTCCATGCTACAAGACCAAGACCGCCAGGACAGAAGGATGGAGGTCATCGCCGAGCCCACCACGGTGTCACGACCTGAAGCTTTGCAGACAAAGACTACCTTTTGTCAGGATAAGATGTACTATTTGTCTCCCTTCGAATTTGGCTGTTGTGGGATCACTTCCCGCCTTCATTTTGGGAACGGGACCAAGGCCACGATAAGTATAGCCTAGCCATCACCATAGAGGGGGATCCGGATCCAGTCCATCCACACCCTCACTAGCTCACTCGAACACAAGAACACACCTCCTGAGGTTGTTCATCCACTATACTAGTTCATCCTCAGCCCATCTCGAGGCTAATCCACCTCAAAGCAGGAGTAGGGTTTTAAACCGCAAGGTGTCCCAACCTGGGTAAACTGACGTGTCCCATTTCCTTCCAGTTCATCGATCTAGGCCGCGAGATCGACGAGTTGGAAGACTGGGGAGGTTGAGTTCTTCGCACGCACCCCAGAGTTTGAATCTATCTTGGGTCTGCGGAGCCCCGAATCTGACATTTGGCGCTGAAGGATGGCACGTGCTTGTGGCTCCTATTCCTCCCCGCAGGATCGATCTCCTCCTGGGATGAGATGCGAGAGCTCTTTGTTGCCAACTTCCAGGGCACTTGCGACCGCCCACCGACTGCGGGTGACCTGCGGCGCATCAAACAGTAGCTAGGAGAGACCTTGCACAAATACATCCAATGCTTTAATAGCGTTTGACTCAAGATTCCCAAGGTGTCGGACGAGGCCATCATTTCAGCATTCACTGATGGCGTCCGAGACGTCAAGATGAAGGAAGAGCTTGCCATACACGAGGACCTGTGCATGGCTCTGGAAATGTTCAACATGGCAACCAAATGTGCGAGGGCCGAGGAAGGTCGCCTCTCCCTCCTGGAGCTTCCGGAGGTTGGCCCAGAAGACAAGAAAGCCAAGGCCAAGGATGTGAAGCGCAAGGGACCAGCTGTGCTCACAGCCGAACCCGAGATGAAGTGCGGCTGTGACCACCCGGAGTCATCCAAGAGCAGCCGCCCGTTCTGCTTCTTCCACAACGTGCACAACCACAACACCAATGACTGCCAGGAGCTCAGGACCATCCGTGATGGGCGCCTCGGTCGTCGCCCTGAGCGGAACGATCGAGACTACGGCCGTGGAGGAGGCCGAGGTGGAGGATGCTGGGACAACCGCGACCCCCTCCAGGGTTGGCGCGATCAGCCTCGTGAGGACCGTTGGCAGGGCCAGCCTCACGAGGGTCCCTAGAGGGATTAGCCTCGTGAGGACCGTCCTCAGGGCAACGCTGGCCTTCCTCTTCTGCCGCCGCCTCTGAGAAGGAATGGTGACCACCATCAACATGATGGGGTCAAGGGCTTCCAAGAGCCTCTGCCATCGCTTGCATCCTAGGCATCACTTAGGCCCCTACCTCCAATCGCATCTTCAAGCAGTTTGCTCGCGAGGTGAACGCGGACCTCCCCAAGCTCGAGGCAATACATCCGCTCAGGTGGTCCAAGTACGCCATCACCTTTGACTCTACTAATCAGCTCAAGTGCGCGGCCACTGCCGGCGCCCTCCCTATGCTCTGCTCGCCTACCATCAGCAACGTCCTCGGCACCAAGACACTCATCGATGGTAGCGCAGGGCTCAATGTTCTCTTCTCAAGACGTTCGACAGACTCCAGGTGCCGTACGACCAGCTTCAGCCTACCAAGCCTTTCTTAGGAGTGACTGACGGCTCCACCACTCCGATAGGGCAGATCCGCCTCCCCGTCACCTTCGGCAAGCGCGACAACTACCGCACTGAGCTCATCGACTTCAACGTCGCCCACATTCACCTCCCGTACAACGCCATCCTGGGGTATCCGTCCCTGGCCAAGTTCATGGCTACAACACATCATGTCTACAATGTCCTCAAGATGCCAGGAAGCTACGGCATCATCACGGTCGCCTGCGACGAAAAGGACGCGGTGTGCTCCCTCGAGCACGCCTACCAGGTTCCGGCAGTTGAGAACCCAGATGGCGAAGGCGCTGTGTACCCTCCTGAGGCCGTCCCCAAGACAAAGAAGCAGCTGCTCCACCTAGGACCTCAGGAGGATGGGGTGACCGACGGCCGTGCTTCAAGACCTGCGCCCACTGATGGGCGCCTTCCCCTCTCCCATAGGAAGGCGCGCCCGGCGCCCCTCTCAGGCTTGGCTCGGGGGCTCTCCTCTGGAGGGCGTCTGACTTGGCCAGCGTCACGAGGGAGGCGCTCGGCCACCATGTGGAGGCGGGCTTCAACGCGCGCTTCCGCGAGGAGAGCGCAGGGCGCGAGGCGCCAGGTGCTCAGGAGTTCATCACCAAGGCAACTAAGGAGCATCATGAGGCAAGAGCCATGCGAGGCGAACATTGCCCTGCACCACCCTGCGCAGCTCCCTCCCCTGACGAGGGCAGTGAGCTGCGCGTCTGCGTCAACATCCCAGGGCTCAACAGAGCCGCGTCTCAGAGCTCTTCTGGCCGTCCCTTGTTGGCCAGTGCGAGGGCCCCCCTCACTGCTACGTTCACATGCCTTTCGGTTTGCTGAACAAGGCTGCCAAGCACCAGCACCACATGCAGGGCGTCCTGGCGGCTCATGAGGCCAGGCATCAGGGGATCCTATCGAAGGTGGCCTCGGATCCTCACGAGCCCCCCGGGCCTCCGGAGCCTCACGAGGTTCAAGACCCGGATGACTCGTGAGGAGCGACTTCTGGAGCACGCGTCTTCAGCTACTTCAACACTTGTTCAGCAACGGTGCCAGGTGACATTTTTTTGGTTTGTTCAGTTGGGCGCGCCCCTCGGGCTGATTATCCCCAAGCCGCGTGGGTCCGTCCCTGCGGCATGTATCGTTCTCTGCATCTATCAGAACTGGCTTTACCCTTTCCATGAGCTGCTTTATGATTATCACCCGCTTGTCTGGTGCTTTGTCGCCCTTTGCGACCTCCGCGCGTTGCTAACCCGCTGTTTGCTCATCCAGCCACGGGCGCTGCTGGCATGCGCCTATGCTCGGGTCTGTCCCTGCAGCGTCGATAAAGAGAGATCGAGCTCTGACTCGCGGCCTGCCTCGCGCACGTCACCTCACTGGGTCCTCAGTGCCTTCACCTTATTGCGAAAAGATCAACAGCATGATAGCAAGTGCGGCTGTGTGTTATGATCTCTTTCTCCGACAAACTCACAGGAACCTCCGGAGCCAGACTATGAGCGGCCTCGCAGGACACTCCTTTTTCATGCAATTCGCTTGCAGGTTAGAGGGGGGCTCCTAAGCACTGCGCCTCAGGGAATCTTACTGGCTCTCGAGCCCTCACCCCCTGGCCTTGACCACGGCATTGCAACCTGGCATACCAGCGGCGGCTGAGTCTCGCCCAAGGGCCGGGACTTGAGGACGTAGAGCATTCATATGAGCAAGAAAAAGGGGGAGTCGGCGTGAGCCCCGCCTAGAAGCGCCCCCAACGGGACATAGCCAGACGTCGCGCAAGGGAATCACCGCAGGCTCGCCAAGATAAGTCACCCCATAGATATCGGCATGAACCTCACGACCAAGTATTTTGACTCTCGCGATCTCGCTCGGGCAATGATGTTTTCCTTTTTGGCCATCAAGGAGCTGCCTACGTGCTAAAGGGGGCCTCCTGAGCATCGCGCCTCAGGGGCTCTTATCGGACCTCGGAACGCTCACCTCCTGGCCTTGACCACGGCATCGCGACCTGGCATACCAGTGACGGCTGAAGCCTGCCTGGGGACTGGATCCTATCGGTGTAGAGCACTAAGCTACCGGGAGAATGAAAAGGAGTGCCGTGCCAAAGCGAGATACGCAGTCACAACACCAAACTAGGAATAATGACATTAAGGCAAAAGTATTAGAGTTCCTTACATACCCCCATGGGGCTCGTCATGATTCCACGTAGGGAAAACAAAAGAAGAGGACCCGGCCACAGGGCGTCACCGACGATGCCGGGCGGACGCCGCTGTCGCGCTCCGGGTGCGGCGAGAGCTCGGCGGCTCGTAGTCGTCATCGCCGCTGGACTCCGGAGAATCGGTGGATTCCGAGGAGTCGCTGCTGCTGCCAGAGGAGCTGCTGGCAAGGCCAAGGGCAAGTTCAGCGCCCGTGGCTGTGCCACGCGGACCACGTATTCCGTCGCAGCACTCCAGGCGCCGGCCGTCTTCGCTGAAGACCTTGAAGAAAAGCGTGGAGGCTCCATTGTACTCGAAGTGGATGGCGAGGGCCCCTTCCGGACAGCAGACGCGGGCGATCTCGCCCCATCCTCGAGTCATGAAGACGTCGCCCGGGAGGACGACCTCGACCTCCACTTCAGTAGCTTGGATGCAGTACCCAGCATGGTGCAGCAATAGCTTGGTGGCCCCCTTGGCGATATCTCCTCGGCGAAGAACCACGGGAGCCGGATCCACGTGCGAGGTGGCATTGCCACCCACACCACGAACCCGCGCAAGGTGCCTTCGGCGTGTGTTCGCAAGCCGGCTGGCCGTGCAGCCACGGCTTGTCCTCTGAGACCCCGACCCGCGCGGCGTTGGGCATTGCCCCCCTGCTTAGGGCTCTGCGCGTGGGCGTACATAGGGATCGGGAAGCCAGGCGGAGGCCGCTCGTACCAAGGGCGTGTCACCTCCAGCCCCTTGCCGGCGTCGCGGGGGTGGCCAAGCCTTTTCTTCGGTGGAAGTGGCCCGAGCTCCTCCCATGGAGCTTTTTCCTTCTCCGCGAGAGAAAACCTCCTTATCGGCACCATGGACGCTTCGGCAAGACAGCAAGACAAGGAAGAAGAAGGAAGAGCGGGCAGCGAGAAGATGGAGATGAGTAGGGGGCTCCGCCCCTCTCCCTATTTATAACCAGAGGGAGGCCAACCACCGGCCTCCACGATCCCCAGTAATGATGGTCTTTCTGGATGCAACATGCTCCAGTCAAGTCGAATGGTTATTGAGGCAGCGTGGGGAAGCGGAGACGCCCACGTCCCATCAAGCGCCATGCGTCGACCGGGTCCGCAGGCGGTTGGGGCCCGCGACGCTTCGCCTTTGCCCTTTGGCTTCGCCTCGAAGCCAAGTCTGAGCGCGCCTTGGGCCCGGGGGCTACTATCGGCGTTCTGGGAACCGGGGTACCCAGACTTGCCTGCCAACGGCCCACGGCGTGGCTCCATCTATGGCCTGGTACGGCCCGTCTTCAGCACCAACAACACAAGTGTTGGGGAACGTAGCATGCAATTTCAAAAATTCCTACGCTCACGCAAGATCTATCTACGAGATGCATAGAAGCGAGAGGGGGAGAGTGTGTCCATGTACCCTCGTAGGCCAAAAGCGGAAGCGTTTGACAACACGGTTGATGTAGTCGAACTTCTTCTCGTTCCGACCGATCAAGCACCGAACGTACATAACCTCCGAGTTCTGCACACGTTCAGCTCGATGACGTCCCTCGAACTCTTGATCCAGCAAAGTGTCAAGGGAGAGTTCCGTAAGCACGATGGCGTGGTGACGGTGTGATGAAGTTACCGGCGCAGGGCTTCTCCTAAGCACTACGATGATCATTGACCGAGGTGCTTGAACTGTGGAGGGGGGCCACCGCCACACGGCTAAGAGATTCTCTGTTGTCCCTTTGGGGTCCCCCTGCCCCCGTATATAAAGGAGGGGGGAGGAGGCCGACCAACAAGGGGCGCGCCAGGGATGAGGGGAGTCCTACTAGGATCCAGTCCTAGTAGGATCGGCCCCCACCCTTTTTTCCTTCTACCGGGAGGGGAAAAGGGGAAGGAGAGGAATAGGAGAAGGAAAGGGGGCTGGCGCCCCCTTCCCAATGACCAACTCGGCCTCCTCCCTGTGGGGGCGCACGGACCCCTTGTGGGCTGGTTAGCCTCCTCTCCTATGCCCATAAGGCCCATATCTTTCCCCGGGCGGCCTATCGGTAAACCCCTCCGGTACTCCGGTTATTGTACCCGATTACACTCTGAACCCTTCCGGGTCGAATACTACCTTCCAATATATCAATCTTTACCTCTCGCCATTTCGAGACTCCTCGTCATGTCCGTGATCTCATCCGGGACTCCGAACAACATTCGGTCACCAAATCACATAACTCATATAATACAAATCGTCATCGAACGTTAAGCGTGCGGACCCTACGAGGTTCGAGAACTATGTAGACATGACCGAGACACATCTCCGGTCAATAACCAATAGCGGAACCTGGATGCTCATATTGGCTCCTACATATTCTACGAAGATCTTTATCGGTCAAACCGCATAACAACATACGTTGTTCCCTTTGTCATCGGTATGTTACTTGCCCGAGATTCGATCGTCGGTATCTTCATACCTAGTTCAATCTCGTTACCGGCAAGTCTCTTTACTCGTTCCGTAATGCATCATCCCGCAACTAACTCATTAGTCACATTGCTTGCAAGGCTTATCATGATGTGCATTACCGAGAGGGCCCAGAGATACCTCTCCGATACTCGGAGTGACAAATCCTAATCTCGATCTATGCCAACCCAACAAACACCTTCGGAGATACCTATAGAGCATCTTTATAATCACCTAGTTACGTTGTGATGTTTGATAGCACACAAGGTATTCCTCCGGTATCCGGGAGTTGCATAATCTCATAGTCAAAGGAATATGTATAAGTCATGAAGAAAGCAATAGCAATAAAACTAAACGATCATTATGCTAAGCTAACGGATGGGTCTTGTCCATCACATCATTCTCCTAATGATGTGATCCCGTTCATCAAATGACAACACATGTCTATGGTTAGGAAACTTAACCATCTTTGATTAACGAGCTAGTCTAGTAGAGGCTTACTAGGGACACTGTGTTTGTCTATGTATCACACATGTATCAAGTTTCCGGTTAATACAATTCTAGCATGAATAATAAACATTTATCATGATATAAGGAAATATAAATAACAACTTTATTATTGCCTCTAGGGCATATTTCCTTCAGTCTCCCACTTGCACTAGAGTCAATAATCTAGTTCACATCGCCATGTGATTTAACACTAATAGTTCACATCTTTATGTGATTAACACCCATAGTTCACGTTGCCATGTGATCAACACCCAAAGGGTTTACTAGAGTCAATAATCTAGTTCACATTCATCGCTATGTGATTAACACCCAAAGAGTACTAAGGTGTGATCATGTTTTGCTTGTGAGAGAAGTTTAGTCAACGGGTCTACCACATTCAGATCCGTATGTATTTTGCAAATTTCTATGTCTACAATGTTCTGCACAGAGCTACTCTAGCTAATTTCTCCCACTTTCAATATGTATCTAGATTGAGACTCAGAGTCGTCCAGATCGGTGTCAAAGCTTGCATCGACGTACCTCTTTACGACAAACTCTTTATCACCTCCATAACCGAGAAATATCTCCTCACTCTTATAAGGATAATTTTGACCGCTCTCCAGTGATCTACTCCTGGATCACTATTGTACCCCTTTGCCAAACTCATGGCAAGGTACACAATAGGTCTGGTATACAGCGTGGCATACTTTATAGAACCTATGGCTGAGGCATAGGGAATGACTTTCATTCTCTCTCTATCTTCTGCCGTGGTCGGGTTTTGAGTCTTACTCAACTTCATACCTTACAACTCAGGAAAGAACTCCTTCTTTGACTGATCCATTGGGAACTCCTTCAAAATCTTATCAAGGTGTATATACTCATCCAAAATCTTATCAAGCGTCTTGATCTATCTCTATAGATCTTGATGCCCAATATGTAAGCACCTTCACCAAGGTCTTTCTTTCAAAAACTCCTTTCAAACACTCCTTTATGCTCCAGAAATTTCTACATCGTTTTCGATCAACAATATATCATTCCCATATACTTATCAGAAAGGCTATAGTGCTCCCAATCACTTTCTTGTAAATACATGCTCCACCACAAGTCTGTATAAAACCATATGCTTTGATCACCTTATCAAAGCGTATATTCCAACTCCGAGATGCTTGCACCAGTCCATAGATGAATCGCTGGAGTTTGCACACTTTGTTAGCACCTTTAGGATCGAAAAAACCTTCTAGTTGCATCATATACAACTCTTCTTTAAGAAATCCATTAAGTAATGCAGTTTTGACATCCATTTGCCAGATTTCATAAAATGTGGCAATTGCTAACATGATACGGACAGACTTAAGCATCACTACGAGTGGGAAAACTCTCATCGTAGTCAACACCTTCAACTTTTCAAAAACCTTTTTCGATAAGTCTAGCTTTGTAGATAGTAACACTACTATCAGTGTCCTTCTTCCTCTTGAAGATTCATTTATTCTCTATGGCTTGCCGATCATCGAGCAAGTCAACCAAAGTCCATACTTTGTTCTCATACATGGATCCTATCTCAGATCTTATGGCCTCAAGCCATTTTGCGGAATCTGGGCTCATCATCGCTTCCTCATAGTTCGTAGGTTCATCATGGTCTAGTAACATGACTTCCAGAACAGGATTACCGTACCACTCTGGTGCGGAACATGCTCTGGTTGACCTACGAGGTTCGGTAGTAACTTGATTTGAAGTCTCATGATCATTATCATTGGCTTCCTCTCTTGTTGGTGTAGGCATCACGGGAACGGTTTTCTGTGATGAGCTACTTTCCAATTCAAGAGAAGGTACAATTACCTCATCAAGTTCTACTTTCCTCCCACTCACTTCTTTCGAGAGAAACTCCTTCTCTAGAAAGGATCCATTCTTAGCAACAAAGATCTTGCCTTTGGATCTGTGATAGAAGGTGTACCCAACAGTTTCTTTTGGGTATCCTATGAAGACGCACTTCTCCGATCTGGGTTCGAGCTTATCAGGCTGAAGCTTTTTCACATAAGCATTGCAACCCCAAACTTTAAGAAACGACAGCTTAGGTTTCTTGCCAAACCATAGTTCATACGGTGTCGTCTCAACGGATTTAGATGGTGCCCTATTTAATGTGAATGCAACTGTCTCTAATGCATAACCCCAAAACGATAGTGGTAAATCGGTACGAGACATCATAGATTGCACCATATCTAATAAAGTACGGTTACGACGTTCGGGCACACCATTACGCTGTGGTGTTGCAGGTGGCGTGAGTTGTGAAAATATTCCACATTTACTACTGCAGGATGCTGCTAACGCGACACTACGATCAGAGACCCTTCGAGAAACTGTGTGCGATGCAATGATCGCAAACGGTGGTGTAGGAAAACCGTCAGAAATGTATAAAACGTTTGCGATGACGGATACATCAAACATGGTTCAGGTTTTAGTTGCGTGTGCGATGAAGGGCATACGATTCAGTTCAATTAACTATTTGCGATGAGGAGGAACAAAAGAAACGGGCAGCCAGATGAAGGTGTGTGCGAAGTACATCATACGGTTCACTCGGATGAACTGTTTGTGATTAGGCAACACAAAAGAAATGGTCAGCCCGATTAATGTGTGTGTGATGTACAACATACGGTTCACTCGGATGAACTGTTTGTGATTAGGCAAGAGAACAGAAACGGTTCAATATAACAAGATGTGTGTGATACGCGGCAAACAGGTCTGTAATCAGAAATGTGTGCGAAGACCGATAATAACGCAGATGATTGCTTCTAATAAGACGCATGTGATATGCTCTGTCTACACAACATCTATTGGCCATTGTGGGACGGGCGGTCATCCGGACACGCTATAAGGATGCGAAGAGGCATTCCTATCAGCAAGGACTAGCTGTTCCACAAGTAGCTCATGTAAGAAAACTATCAAGTGAAGTGTGCTCAGGCTGGAGCAGCCATCGGATGGGTGACTGGATGGGAAGTTGTGTCGATGTTAAATTAGCTGATGGGATGGGTCAGTTCGGTCAAATGACCAAAATGCCCCATTCCCTCAGCTAATTTAACCTCGAGGTCCTTTTTTATTTTTTTATTTTTTAACATAGGTTAAAGAAGGTCTACCGCATTACTTTTTGAAAATGTGCGATACGTGGCATACAGTTGATCCATCCGACCTATTTGTGATGGAATAGGCCGTGTGTGTTGTGGGCAAACGCTTGCTAGTATTCAACCATTTGGGATTGATGAATTCATCACCAACGGGTTCCCTAGTGTGGTCTGTGTTCATCTGATCATCATCTACTTATTGTGCTAGCTCGATGCTAAGTTTCCATTAATTAATGGCGTTTTATGAACACGCCACCATTTCCCACCATTTCCTCACCTGTTTCCCGCCACCCTACTATATTGCGCATAGGGGCCGCGCAACGCACGGAGGCAATAAGCGTAGCCTGTAGCACATCCACCTTTTCCAAGCATGCCAACCGACCAAAGCGTCGCCTCTGCCATCAACCTCGTCGACGAGGAAAACGAGCAGGCGCCACGGCCCGTCGAGGCCGAGGCGCTCCCGACAACGTGATGGACGACTCTGTGATGCGTGTCATCGCCAGGGTTGAGCAGAACTTTGGCGCATGGCGCCTAAGTGCCACGAATCAAGATAGGTATGTCGGCGCCGACAGGCTGCAGATCGCCGCACAACATGATCGATGGCGCGCCGCAGAGCAAGCTAGGCGCGTCCGCACCGATAGGCTGCAGCTCGCCGCATGGCTAGACCGTTGGAGCACCGCAGAGCGAGAGGCGTGGTGCGCCGCACAGCAAGAGCGGATCCATCGGCGCTTGCCTGCTGTCGACACGGCGTCGCAGCTGGGTACACGTCCCGTCAGTACCCCCATTCCTCGCCAGGAGTGGGCAGAGGCCCTCAGCGTCGTACTTGCACCAGAGGCCCGCCGTGTCGTACTTGCACCGGACGCCCGCCGCGCCGTTCGCATGGGTGCCGCCGTTCTCCTTGTCCGTGGCCCGCTGGATGCCAACGCGCTGGTCCGTAGTCTCGACCGCCTCCTTGGCCGAGGTGTCCACCTGGGGGCAGTAGAGGAACATCGCCATCGCATCCTCGAGCTGGTGATCTTCGATGAAACAGCCAACTTGGAGCTCGAGATCACGCTCCAGATGTACCGCGAGCATGTCGACCGCTTGGACGAACGCCTGCACGAGTTCAGGCAGAGCCAAGAGCTACCCTAGGCAAGGGCTGCTGGTCATGGTCTCATGGACGCGTTTTATTTTGAAAAGTCGTTTCGACATGGATAGCTTTGTATTCACAACAATCATAGTATTGCTCTGTTTATTGCTCTGTTTCAATGTGTGTACCCTGTTTTCCATTCTTATATGTTCTGTTTTAATGTGTGTATACGCTTTCCATTCCATATATGTGGATGATAACAGCTAGATTCAAATTAGTATACAAAACAGATAGAAAATGGAATTCATAATATATATATTAATTGTTCATTAGATCATCACAATATATATATATATATATATAATATCATCACATATATGTGATCATACTTAACTACTAGGTACAATGCATAAAATTGAAAACGAACAATACTAAAACTAATAATCCCTCCTGGGGCCAGTATTCCGGCAGCCCCTTGCCAGCAGCTCCCTGGTGCGCGGCTTCTTCCCAGTGCGGAGGCAGTACTCCGACTCCTTCGCCTCGCAGCGCTTAACATACCGATCTGCCTCTTGCTGGCGGACGCGCGCGGCCGATCTTTCCATTTTGTTGGGCACCCAACGGAGATCCTCGTCGGTGGCATGCTGGAGCTTATCGGCCCACCTCCACGCAGCGACGAGGCGCCCAACGCCTATGACCTTCCTTGTGAAGTACCCGTCTTCGTACACCTCCTCGGCACGATGACGCGCCCGCCCCCAAAGCTCCGCCGCCTCCTTTTTCCAGGCAGCATCACGGGCTTCACAGGCTGCCTGGTACCTGGCTTCCTCCTCCGCCATCTCCTGCTTGAACGCCACTTGCCTGGCTTTCTTAGCCGGCGGTAGCGACTTCCACAGACAAAGATTGTACTGGCCCCAAAACCAATCGAAAGTTGGGGGGTCCGGCGCAACCTCGTCAGGCGGCGCGTAGGGGTCCTCGTCGCTGCTAATTGAGTGAGCGTCCTCGGGGGGCGGCAACCCCTCGTCGGTGTGTGGCCAGACCGGCGGCGCCATGGCAGAGATTTGAGAGAGAGAGAGAGAGAGAGAGAGAGAGAGAGAGAGAGGACCAGCGAGGGGAGGATGTAGATGAGAATGCAGGCGGGATGACGTGAGCAAGGTAGTATTTATTGGCGGCCAGAATCTAGATCGACGGGGACAGTACACGCGCCGGTCGCCGGAATTTACGAGTACTGTAGTTTGAATTACACACAATTCCCGCAGCAAATCCGTGTGTGAACATAATAGCTGACGGTTTCCAATACCGTGTCTGATTAATGATCCCTGCCAATCACCTACCAAACCTCGAGCCGCGAGATAGAGTGCCAATCGTGTGGGGGTCAGTTGTCTTGCCAGATCTTTACATTTTCTTTTTGAACACCAGATATCTACATCGTCTGATGATTTTTTAACTCGCACACAAGTAAACAAAAATATGATTTTTCAAACCGTTTTGGTTAGGCGTTGCATGTAGATGTAGTTAAAATTTGAATTATGGTCATTAAATGGTTAGAAAATCACTTAAATGTCTTTAAAGGTCAAATGACCCCTGAAAATTTCCAAATTTTCACATGACAGTTGTATTAGTGCACGTTAAACGTAGGAAAAAATTTGAAGGCAGTAAGAGGAAGCTATCTCCCGTCAGTCAGCAAACATGCATTGTTCCCTCTCGGAACCATGAACCTTCTAGTGAGTAGCTCCAGTTTGTGAGGGGTGTGTGTCCAAACTTTCGTCAAACAGGCCAATTTTTTTACCACATCATCTTGGTGGCATGACATTAAATCAAGCAAGGTTTCATGTTTTTCTGATCATTTTTTAATTTTTTGGAATTAAAATGCCATGGCATGCACTCCATGCATGTGCCCATGCCTTGACACCAATATGTTTGAAAATTCCTTCGAATTTACTGCAAAAGGAATTAACTCGCACACAAGTACACAAAATATGATTTTTCAAACCGTTTTGGTTAGGCGTTGCATGTAGATGTAGTTCAAATTTGAATTACGGTTATTAAATGGTTAGAAAATCACTTAAATGTCTTTAGAAGGTCAAATGACCCCTGAAATTTACCAAATTTTCACATGACAGTTTGCACGTTAAACGTAGGAAAAAATTGAAGGCCGTAAGAGGAAGCTATCTCCCGTTCGTCATCAAACATGCATTGTTCCCTCTCGGAACCACGAACCTTCTAGCGAGTTGCTCCGGTTTGTGAGGGGCCTGTGTCCAAACAATCGTCAAACATGCCAATTTCTTTACCACATCATCTTGGTGGCATGACATTACATCAACCAAGGTTTCATGTGTTCCTGATCATTTTTCTATTTTTTTGAATTAAAATGCCATGTCACTCCATGCATACGTATGCATGTGTCCATGTCGTGAGATCAATATGTTTGAAAATTCCTTCTAATTTACTGCACATGGAATTAACTCGCACACAAGTACACAGATATGATTTTTCAAACCGTTTTGGTTAGGCGTTGCATGTAGATGTAGTTCAAATTTGAATTACGGTCATTAAATGGTTAGAAAATCACTTAAATGTCTTTGAAAGGTCAAATGACCCCTAGAATTTTCCAAAATTTCACATTACAGTTGTAGTAGTGCACGTTAGACGTAGAAAAAATTTGAAGGCCGTAAGAGGAAGCTATCTCCCGTTCGTCATCAAACATGCATTGTTCCCTCTCGGAACCACGAACCTTCTAGCGAGTTGCTCCGGTTTGTGAGGGGTGTGTGTCCAAACTTTCGTCAAACATGCCAATTTCTTTACCACATCATCTTGGTGGCATGACATTAAATCAAGCAAGGTTTCATGTTTTTCTGATCATTTTTTAATTTTTTGGAATTAAAATGCCATGGCATGCACTCCATGCATGTGCCCATGCCTTGACACCAATATGTTTGAAAATTCCTTCTAATTTACTGCACATGGAATTAACTCGCACACAAGTACACAAAAATATGATTTTTCAAACCGTTATGGTTAGGCGTTGCATGTAGATGTAGTTCAAATTTGAATTACGGTCATTAAATGGTTAGAAAATCACTTAAATGTCTTTAAAAGGTCAAATGACCCCTGAAATTTACCAAATTTTCACATGACAGTTGTATTAGTGCACGTTAAACGTAGGAAAAAATTTGAAGGCCGTAAGAGGAAGCTATCTCCCGTTCGTCATCAAACATGCATTGTTCCCTCTCGGAACCACGAACCTTCTAGCGAGTTGCTCCGGTTTGTGAGGGGTGTGTGTCCAAACGTTCGTCAAACATGCCAATTTCTTTACCACATCATCTTGGTGGCATGACATTACATCAACCAAGGTTTCATGTGTTTCTGATCATTTTTCTATTTTTTGAATTAAAATGCCATGTCACTCCATGCATACGTATGCATGTGTCCATGTCGTGAGACCAATATGTTTGAAAATTCCTTCTAATTTACTGCACATGGAATTAACTCGCACACAAGTACACAGATATGATTTTTCAAACCGTTTTGGTTAGGCGTTGCATGTAGATGTAGTTCAAATTTGAATTACGGTCATTAAATGGTTAGAAAATCACTTAAATGTCTTTAAAAGGTCAAATGACCCCTAGAATTTTCCAAAATTTCACATTACAGTTGTAGTAGTGCACGTTAGACGTAGAAAAAATTTGAAGGCCGTAAGAGGAAGCTATCTCCCGTTCGTCATCAAACATGCATTGTTCCCTCTCGGAACCACGAACCTTCTAGCGAGTTGCTCCGGTTTGTGAGGGGTGTGTGTCCAAACTTTCGTCAAACATGCCAATTTCTTTACCACATCATCTTGGTGGCATGACATTACATCAACCAAGGTTTCATGTGTTTCTGATTTTTTTTGGAATTAAAATGCCATGCCACTCCATGCATACGTATTCATGCATATGTGTCCATGTCGTGATACAAATATGTTTGAAAATTCCTTCTAGTTTACTGCACATGGAATTAACTCGCACACAAGTACACAAATATGATTTTTCAAACCGTTTTGGTTACGCGTTGCATGTAGATGTAGTTCAAATTTGAATTACGGTCATTAAATGGCTAGAAAATCACTTAAATGTCTTTAAAAGGTCAAATGACCCCTAGGATTTTCAAAAATTTCACATTACAGTTGTAGTAGTGCACGTTAGACGTAGAAAAAAATTTGAAGGCCGTAAGAGGAAGCTATCTCCCGTTCGTCATCAAACATGCATTGTTCCCTCTCGAACCACGAGCCTTCTAGTGAGTTGCTCCGGTTTGTGAGGGGTGTGTGTCCAAACTTTGGTCAAACATGCCAATTTTTTTACCACATCATCTTGGTGGCATGACATTACATCAACCAAGGTTTCATGTGTTTCTGATTTTTTTATTTTTTGGAATTAAAATGCCATGTCACTCCATGCTTAATTGTGTCATAGCCGTTAGACCAATATGTTTGAAAATTCCTTCCAATTTACTGCACATGGAATTAAATCGCACACAAGTACACGAAATATGAGTTTTCAAACCGTTATGGTTAGCTGTTGCATGTACATGTAGTTCAAATTTCAATTACGGTCATTAAATGGCTATAAAATCACTTAAATGTCTTAGAAGGTCAAATGACCCCTGAAATTTTTCCAAAATTTGACATCACAGTTGTATTAGTACTACAAAATTTCTCATTCATTTAAAACACCATCCGTTGGCACTTTATTCCAAATTCATTTTTCACAGCTAATAAAAAATATCTACAACATCACACATAGTTGTTTTCTAGGAACTGTTTGCGATGAAAATATCTGGGTCTATTTAAGTCTCCCTCCTTAAGCTTCGCCGACTCGTCTGCTCTAGTGCTGGCAACCCCCGATTCCATGAACCCCGATCCCCATTGCCGCACCCCCTTCTTGCAAAGATGACGCCGTGGAAACGCTTCGTGAAGGCCCGTACGATGGCCGCGTCCCCCCCCCGAGCGCCGCCGCCTGCGCCAAGAGCGCGGCCGCCTACGCCGAGAGTGCCGCTGCATCCGCATTGAGCGCGGCCGCTTCCGCCGAGAGAGCGTCTGCGGCAGCCGACAGGGCAGCTGCAGCAGCCAAGACGGCTGCAGCTGCTGCTGCAACGACGGCTGCAAACGCCGAGAGCGCTCGAGCTGCCATCCGTGCAGCTGATGTCACCCTGGCCCGGGTCGAGGCCATCCACGCCAAGATATATATTCCAGGCCACCTCGGACTCCAGCATGCAACCCACGTCTGAAAAGGCGGCGGTGGCCATGGAGCACCTGCGTCCTCATGAGGTCGCCGAGCGGGAGCTGGAGATGCAGGAGGCGGCGGAGATCGAGGAGCGCCGGGAGGAGGAGTTGCGCGTGGCCGAGGTCGAGGTAGAGAAGAGTCTGTCCGTCAAGGAATCGGCGGTGGAGTACCAATGCGAGCTCTGGCACAGCCACTACTACGAGTACTACAACCTTGAGGGCGGCACTGAGGACGAGGACGCGGTCGACTTCAGCAGGGGGGACGCGGAGTCCAGCAACGGCGGCATGCCGCTAGGACAAGTCATCGACGTCTCATCTCACACCGGCGATGGAAAGGTCGGCGCAGCGGCGGATTTTAATAATGCATACTTAGGCTTTGTTTTTAATGCTGGTCTTTTGTTAGAGGAATGTTTAGGTCAACTGGCTCTGTGTAATTACTAAAATTGATCGATTCAGTAAGTGTAGTCTGTCTGCTGTACGCTCTTTTGTGTGCCCAAATTAGCAAGCGATGTTAAATTATGCAATGACGTACCCGGGGAAATTTCCACCAAAATTTGAATTATCAAACTCATCCCATGCGCGTAAAGCAGAAGAATCGTTTGCGATGCACACAATCGTTCAAAGTGAATGGTCCGATGGCGTCGTGCGCGTTCAAAGTGAATGTGCTCATGCCTTGAGACCAAAATCTGAATTATCAAACTCATCCCATGCGCGTAAAGCAGAAGAATCATTTGCGATGCACACAATCGTTCAAAGTGAATGGTCCGGCGGCACCGCGCGCAAAGTTTCCCTCCACATTTCCAAAATTTTGGCCTTCTGCCAAAATATCTACCCCGCCCCCCTTCCCCCTTCCCCACCCCCTTTTCTCCCCGACCACAAGTCACATTTCCCCTGTTTCCTCCTTCCTTCCTTCCTTCTTAAGCTATAGCCGCTTCCTCGCTCTCGCCGTCTCGCATCCTACCGCCGGGGTCTCCATGGTCTTCTTCAAAGACATCTCCAGCGGTTCCTCCTCCGGCGACTACTCCTTCACCACCCGGGTATGCCTCCCTTATCTCTCTCGGGCTATGACTTGGAATGAAGGATTTTTACCCGGAGGTCGATTTGAGTCGTTTCTTCCTCTTGTAGCTCCCTAAGACCATCAGTGGCAACGAATAGAGCAGGGTGGCTGAAGATCTATCTGCTCGTTGTCACCATCAATCTCCATGCGTGAAGCTACTTGTGTTTGATTTTGTGGACACTAGGAGGAAGTTTCTGGCATGTGCAGAGAAGGTTAGACCCTCTTCCGTTGTTACAAATCATTTGTTAGATGTGATTCAGACACTGTCACGGTCCCAACCCATTCATACCACACCTTCAACCAAAAGCATCCTAAGACAGTGTCACAGTTTGTACTTAGTATATTAAATTGTTGCCATCTCATCAGCGGTGCCATTAGAAAATTATTTGGCACTGCTTCAGCAGTTTGTGCAGCCAACTTTGGTCCACACATCCGAGCAGCCATGCAGTAAAATACTAAATCTTTATGGCACGAAGGAACTAGGCATCGGAGCAACTACATGCTCCGGAGTCCGGGTCCCTGAACTTTTTTCCGCTGCATCGGCTCGCTAGTTCAGGGCACCGGTGCGAGATGTAGCAACAGTTGTCTTTACACCAGTTTTGGCATACATAGTGGACGGCCTTAGTGCTATTAGTTCTATGTTACTAAATTTGTTCATGTACACGCCTGTTAGTATCAATTTGCTGTCATCCAAACACTGTCGCTATGTTGTTCCAGTTATATTTACCTTCCTCATAAAATGTTCAATTTGTTATTTATTGTACATGAGTAAGAACTTGTAGCGTTATTGTAGTTAATTATAGCTTCTGGTGTTCCAGAATTTGGTTGTTGTCTCAGTACCAATTATTTCATTTGCACATTGATCTTTTTGAGAAGATATGTCATAATTAACATGTTTCTTCAGTTTTTAAAAATGAGCTTGGTGATTTTCTATGTTGCTATAAACCCATTTCCCCTACAATTGTTACCGGTCTAGTTTTAAATATTATAGGATGAACGAAAGTGTTCTTACTTGGAGTGGGTTGATCAAGAGTGGCCACAGTCTTTGAAGATGTGCCTAACGAAGCTCTGGAGCATGTGCTTAGAGAAGGTCTTGTCAACGCTGAAGCATATTTCAAGATGCGGGATAAAAAGTTGAAGGTGGAGAATGAGCTCAAATTTTTTAAATCGGACTTTGCTAAGATGGTGTTGGCGAAGGAGGAGGCACTTTCCCAGTTGGCCCGTGCAAAATGGGTTCTTACTGAACTGAAAGCAGAGGTGGATAAGACGAGCCTGGATGATCTCGATTAGGGAAATGAATATATTATTCTTATGAAGTTGAACTAGCTATATGTTGTACTGTGCGGTTTTCATGTAGCTACCGTACTGTGATGTTATAATATATTTATATGCTTGATATGAAATTGGCAAACAGATGTTCGATATGAAATGTGAATTTGCGTAATACTGGAATTATTAATTGTAAACTAAAAAACCTGCTAAATGTGTCATGGACCTTTGCAAACGGTTCTAGCAGTAAAAGCGCTTGCGATGGATAGCCCAATGCCACACAGTTTTCTTCATCAAATCGTGTGTGATATAGTTGATAAAAGCAAACAGTTAACCAAGGAAGACCGTGTGTGATAGTTACACCTTTCACACACGAGCCTACACATAAAACTGTGTGGGATTTACGTCCGAACAGAAACGTTTTCCCTGGATTGACTGTGTGGGATGTACATAAGAACGGAAACGTATTCCTTGGATTGACTATGTGTGATATACATACGAACGGAAATATTTTTCTGGGATTCACCGTGTGGGATGTACATACCTACGGAAATGATTTTCTCGGATTACCGTGTGGGATGTACATACCTACGGAAATGATTTTCTCAGATTACCGTGTGGGATGTACATACCTACGGAAATGATTGGGTTTCGATGCCTCGCCCGATCGCACACGGCCCCAGCCTGGGTCCCAGGAGGGCCTATCCCCGACGATTTCTGGGTCGTGTGGGAAGGACACCCTATCGCACACACTCACTTGGCGACGGTTCCAAATGCCGTCGCGGAAAGGGGTTAAAAACAGTGATTGTTTTAAATGAAGGCCAAACTCGTAACTGAAATATTCGCCTCCGCGAGCAGATCATAGAAATTTATTTTCTTGTTACGATGATTCTCCACTTCATTCTGAAATTCTTTGAACTTTTCAAATGTTTCAGACTTGTGTTTCATTAAGTAGATATACCCATTTTTGCTTAAATCATCTGTGAAGGTTAGAAAATAACGATACCTGCCGCGAGCCTCAACACTCATCGGACTGCATACATCGGTATGTATTATTTCCAGTAAGTCAGTGGGTCACTCCATTGTTCTGGAGAACGGAGTCTTAGTCATCTTGCCCATGAGGCATGGTTTGCAAGCATCAAATGATTCATAATAAAGTGATTCCAAAAGTCCATCCGCATGGAGTTTCTTCATGCGCTTTACACCAATATGACCTAAACAACAGTGCCACAAATATGTTGCACTATCATTATCAACTTTGCATATTTTGGTATCAATATTATGAATATGTTTATCATTACGATCGAGATTCAATAAACCATTCACATTGGGTGTATGACCATAGAAGGTTTTATTCATGTAAATAGAACAACAATTATTCTCTGACTTAAATGAATAACCATATTGCAATAAACCTGATCAAATCATATTTATGCTCAACGCAAACACCAAATAACATTTATTTAGGTTCAACACTAATCCTGAAGGTAGAGGGAGTGTGCGATGGTGATCTTATCAACCTTGGAATCACTTCCAACACACATCATCACCTTGCCCTTAACTAGTCTCTATTCATTTTGCAACTCCTGCTTTGAGTTACTAATCCTAGCAACTAAACCGGTATCAAATATCCAGGGGTTACTATGAATACTAGTAAAGTACACATCAATAACATGTATATCAAATATATCTTTGTTCACTTTGCCATCCTTCTTATCCGCCAAGTATCTTGGGCAGTTCCACTTCTAGTGACCATTTCCTTTGTAGTAGAAGCACTCAGTTTCAGACTTGGGTCTAGCTTTGGGCTTCTTCATGGGAGTGGAAACTTGCTTGCCATTCTTCTTGAAGTTCCCTTTCTTTCCCTTGCCCTTTTTATTGAAACTAGTGGTCTTGTTAATCATCAACACTTGATGCTCTTTCTTGATTTCTACCTTCGCCGATATTAGCATCGCGAAGAGCTCGGGAATCATTTTTGTCATCCCTTGCAAATTATAGCTCATCACAAAGTTCTTGTAGCTTCGTGATAGTGACTAGAGAATTTTGTCAATCACTATCTTATCTGGAAGATTAACTCCCACTTGATTCAAGCGATTGTAGTACCCAGACATTCTGAGTACATGCTCACTGGCTAAGCTATTCTCCTCCATCTTGTAGGCAAAGTACTTGTCAGAGGTCTCATACCTCTCGACACGGGCATGAGTCTGAAATACCAATTTCAACTCTTGGAACATCTCATATGCTCCGTGGCATTTCAAAACATTTTTGAAGTCCCGGTTCTAAGCCATAAAGGATGGTGCACTAAATTATCAAGTAGTCATCATACCGAGCTTGCAAAATGTTCATAATGTCTGCATATGCTCCTGCAATAGGTTCGTCACCTAGTGGTGCATGAAGGACATAATTCTTCTACGCAGCAATGAGGATAATCCTCAGATCACCAACCCAGTCCGCATCATTGCTACTATCATCTTTCAACTTGGTTTTCTCTAGGAACATATCAAAAATAAGACAGGAGAGCTATACGCGAGCTATTGATCTACAACATAGATATGCAAAAACTATTAGGACTAAGTTCATGATAAATTAAGTTCAATTAATCATATTACTTAAGAACTCCCACTTAGATAGACATCCCTCAAGTCATCTAAATGATCACGTGATCCATATCAACTAAACCATATCCGATCATCACGTGAGATGGAGTAGTTTTCAATGGTGAACATATCTATGTTGATCATATCTACTATACGATTCACGTTCGACCTTTTGGTCTCCAGTGTTCCGAGGCCATGTCTATACATGCCAGGCATGTCAAGTTTAACCCGAGTATTTCGCATGTGCAAAAGTGTCTTGCACCCGTTGTATGTGAACGTAGAGTCTATCACACCCGATCATCACGTGGTGTCTCGAAACGAAGAACTGTAGCAACGGTGCATACTCAGGGAGAACACTTCTACCTTGAAATTTAGATAAGGGATCATCTTATAATTCTACCGCCGTACTAAGCAAAATAAGATGCATAAAAGATAAACATCACATGCAATCAAAATATGTGACATGATATGGCCATCGTCATCTTGTGCCTTTCATCTCCATCTCCAAAGCACCGTCATGATCTCCATCATCACCGGCTCGACACCTTGATCTCCGTCGTAGCGTCGTGGTCGTCTCGCCAACTATTGCTTCTACAACTATCGCTAACGCATAGTGATAAAGTAAAGCAATTACATGGCGTTTGCATTTCATACAATAAATCGACAACCATAAGGCTCCAGCCAGTTGCCGATAACTTTTACAAAACATGATCATCTCATACAATAAAGTATATCACATCATGTCTTGACCATATCACATCACAACATGCCCTGGAAAAAAAGTTAGACGTCCTCTACTTTGTTGTTGCAAGTTTTATGTGGCTGCTACGGGCTTCTAGTAAGAACCGTTCTTACCTACGCATCACAACCACAACGGTGATTTATCAAGTTTGTTGTTTTAACCTTCAACAAGGACCGACCGCAGTCAAATTCGATTCAACTGAAGTTGGAGAAACAGACACCCGCCACCCACCTTTATGCAAAACTAGTTGCATGTCTGTCGATTGAACCGGTCTCATGAACGTGGTCATGTAAGGTTGGTCCGGGCCGCTTCATCCAACAATACCCCCGAATCAAAATAAGACGTTGTTGTTAAGTAGTATGACGATCACCGCCCACAACTCTTTGTGTTCTACTCGTGCATATCATCTACGCATAAACCTGGCTCGGATGCCACTGTTGGGGAACGTAGCATGCAATTTAAAAAATTCCTACGCTCACGCAAGATCTATCTAGGAGATGCATAGCAACGAGAGGGGGAGAGTATGTCCATGTACCCTCGTAGACCGAAAGTGGAAGTGTTTGACAACGCGGTTGATGTAGTCGCACTTCTTCTCGTTCCGACCGATCAAGCACTGAACGTACGACACCTTCGAGTTCTGGACACGTTTAGCTCGATGACGTACCTCGAACTCTTGATCTAGCAAAGTGTCGAGGGAGAGTTCAGTAAGCATGACGCCGTGGTGACGGTGATGGTGAAGTGATCCGCGCAGGGCTTTGCCTAAGCACTACGTGAATATGACTGGAGGCGTAAACTGTGGAGGGGGCGCCGCACACGGCTAACAATCTTTGTTATATGTTTTAGCGGTGCCCTTCTCATATATATATATATATATATATATATATATATATATATATATATATATATATATATATATATATATATATATAGGTTGGAGGGGAGGAGAAACAGCCAAGGGGCGCCCCAAGTAGGAGGAATCCTACTTGGGCACCTCCCAAATCGGCCTCCCCCCTTTCCTATTCCTATTCGGAGTAGGAAGGGAAGAGGGGGAAGGGGAAATCCTATTCCCTTTTTCCTTTCCTCCTTCCCCTTTCCTTCTCCAATTTGGCCAGCCCATATGGGGGGGGCACCAGCCCCTTTGTGACTAGTGTGTTTCCCCTCTTGGCCCATAAGGCCCATATAGTTTGCCGGGGGTAGCCCGGAACCCCTTCCGGTGACCCAATACGTACCCGGTAATCCCAGAATACTTCCAGTGTCCGAATACTATCATCCTATATATGAATGTTTACCTCCCGACCATTTCGAGACTTCGCGTCATGTCCGTGATCTCATCCGGGACTCCGAACAACATTCGGTCACCAAATCACATAACTCATATAATACAAATCGTCATTGAACATTAAGCGTGCGGACCCTACGAGTTTGAGAACTATGTAGACATGACCGAGACACCTCTCTGGTCAATAACTAATAGCGGAACCTGGATGCTCATATTGGCTCCCACATATTCTACGAAGATCTTTATCGGTCGAACCGTTATGACAACATACGTTATTCCCTTTGTCATCGGTATGTTACTTGCCCGAGATTCGATCGTCGGTATCTTTATACCTAGTTCAATCTCGTTACCAGCAAGTCTCTTTACTCGTTCTGTAATGCATCATCCCACAACTAACTCATTAGTCACATTGCTTGCAAGGCTTATCATGATGTGCATTACCGAGAGGGCCCAGAGGTACCTCTCTGATGCTCGGAGTGACAAATCCTAATCTCGATCTAAGCCAACCCAACAAATACCTTCGGAGATACCTGTAGAGCATCTTTATAATCACCCAATTACGTTGTGACGTTTGATAGCACACAAGGTATTCCTCCGGTATCCGGGAGTTGCATAATCTCATAGTCAAAGGAGTATGTATAAGTCATGAAGAAAGCAATAACAATAAAACTTAACGATCATTATGCTAAGCTAACGGATGGGTCTTGTCCATCACATCATTCTCCTAATGATGTGATCCTGTTCATCAAATGACAACACATGTCTATGGTTAGGAAACTTAACCATCTTTGATTAACGAGCTAGTCTTGTAGAGGCTTACTAGGGACACTGTGTTTTGTCTATGTATCCACACATGTATCAAGTTTCCGGTTAATACAATTCTAGCATGAATGATAAACATTTATCATGATATAAGGAAATATAAAATAACAACTTTATTGTTGCCTCTAGGGCATATTTCCTTTAACAAGACCCTCGCGAGGGGCCAAACCTCGCGAGGCAGACGACGCCAAGACCTCTAGAAGGAGCGGCCTCCTCAGGCTGGCTCCCGAGGAGAGGAGATTTCTATGCGAGCCCTCACCTCCTGAGGTTCGGATGACGCCAGCTGTAGGATCAAAAGTATGTCTAGACGGGGTGATTAGACTACTTGACCAAATAAAAATCTAGCCTTTTCCCAATTTTAAGTCTTGGTAGTTTTTAGCAACTTAGCACAAGTCAAGCAATCAACCTACACATGCAATTCTAACAGTATAGGAGCGGAATGTAAATCATTGCATATGAAGGTAAAGAGGAGGAGTTTGGAGGGAGCAAACGCAATGTAGACATGGAGATTTTTGGCATGGTTCTGATAGGTGGTGCTATCGTACATCCACGTTGGTGGAAACTTCAACCCATGAAGGGTAACGGTTGCGCAAGACTACGGAGGGCTCCACATACGAAGGGTCCACGAAGAAGCAACCTTGTCTATCCCACCACGGCCATCGCCCACGAAGGACTTGCCTCACTAGGGTAGATCTTCACGAAGTAGGCGATATCCTTGCCCGTACAAACTCCTTGGTTCAACTCCACAATCTTGACGGAGGCTCCCAAGTGACACCTAACCAATCTAGGAGACACCACTCTCCCAAAGGTAATAGATGGTGTGTTGATGATGAACTCCTTGCTCTTGTGCTTCAAATGATAGTCTCCCCAACACTCAACTCTCTTACACATATTTGGATATGGTGGAAAGATTATTTGAGTGGAAAGCAACTTGGGGATGGCTAGAGATCAAGATTCTTGTGGTTGGACTGGAATGTCTTGGTCTCAACACATGAGTAGGTGGTTCTTTCTCAGAAAATGAATGATGGAAGTGTAGGCACGTTCTGATGGCTCTCTCCTCGAATGGAGAATGGGTGGAGGGGTATATATAGCCTCCACAAAAAATCTAACCGTTACACACAATTTACCAAACTCGGTGGGACCGAATAGTGAAACTCGGTCAGACCGATATGGTTCAAAATGTGAACGTTAGGCTTTCCGGTGGGACCGACATGATCAACTCGGTGGGACCGATGCGTTAGGGTTAGGGCATAACTTGATCTCGGTTTGACCGATTACTTTAACTCCATGAGGCTGATTTCAGTAACAAGCAAACTCGGTGCGACCGATCGCTCATTTCGGTGAGACCGAAATGTTACGAAAAGGAAACAGAGAGTTTGCATTGCGAACTCGGTGGGACCGATCACTCATCTCGGTTGGACCGACATGTTACGAAGGGAAACATAGAGTTTGTAATCCCATCTCGGTGAGACCGAGATCCCTATCTGTCGGATTTCGGGTTCCAGCAAAACCCTTGAGGTTCGAACACTGGGGTGCACACGAAAATCTCTCCTCTCCCACGCTCTCACACTCCACGATCTCACGGACTAGCTTGCCGAAACCAAAGAACACGAGGACACAAGATTTATAATGGTTCGGGCCACCGTTGTGGTGTAATACCCTACTCTAGTGTGGTGGTGGTGGATTGCCTCTCGGGCTGAGGATGAACAGTACAAGGGAAGAACAGCCTCCTGAGGTGAGGTGTTCTTGTGCTTGGTGGGTGTGTGGATGGAAAATGGAACCGATCCCCCTCCTACTGTGGTGGCTAGTCCTATTTATAGAGGCCCTGGTCCTCTTCCCAAATATTGAGCGGGAAGGGATCCCACAATGGCCAAGTTTGAAGGGGGACAGCTAGTACAGCTTATCCTGACAAAAGTAGTCTTCGCCTGCCAAAGGCTCTGGTGGTGACACCGTCTTGGGCTCCACGGTGACCTCCGTCCTGCCGTCCTGCTGGTCTTGGTCTCGTTGCACCGATATGGAAACCTTTGTTTGACGCTGCGGTACTCCTCGCCTGCGCTTGCCTCCTTAGCACCAAAGAGGAAGCAAGGACACTGTGCGCGCTGGCGCCTGCCTGGCCTTGGTCATCATGGCTTACGTCATGAGAAGCTCATGAGGTTTGCCTTGCCTTGATCTCTCTGCCCCTCATGAGCCAGCCCGGTGAGGCCACTCCCCAGGAGGTCTTGTGTCGTCCGCCTCGCGAGGATTGGCCCCTCGCGAGGGTCTTGAGCTTGCTGGTGAAGATGGGTGATGACCCACAAGTATAGGGGATCTATCGTAGTCCTTTCGATAAGTAAGAGTGTCGAACCCAACGAGGAGCAGAAGGAAATGATAAGCGGTTTTCAGCAAGGTATTCTCTGCAAGCACTGAAATTATCGGTAACGGATAGTTTTGTGATAAGATAATTTGTAACGGGTAACAAGTAACAAAAGTAAATAAAGTGTAGCAAGGTGGCCCAATCCTTTTTGTAGCAAAGGACAAGCCTGGACAAATTCTTATATAGAGAAAAGCGCTCCCGAGGACACATGGGAATTATCGTCAAGCTAGTTTTCATCACGTTCATATGATTCGCGTTCGGTACTTTGATAATTTGATATGTGGGTGGACCGGTGCTTGGGTGCTGTCCTTACATGGACAAGCATCCCACTTATGATTAATTCCTACTGCAAGCATCCACAACTACAAAAGAAGTATTAAGGTAAACCTAACCATAGCATGAAACATATGGATCCAAATCAGCCCCTTACGAAGCAACGCATAAACTAGGGTTTAAGCTTCTGTCACTCCAGCAACCCATCATCTACTTATTACTTCCCAATGCCTTCCTCTAGGCCCAAACAATGGTGAAGTGTCATGTAGTCGATGTTCACATAACACCACTAGAGGAGAGACAACATACATCTCATCAAAATATCGAACGAATACCAAATTCACATGACTACTAATAGCGAGACTTCTCCCATGTCCTCAGGAACAAACGTAACTACTCACAAAGCATATTCATGTTCATAATCAGAGGGGTATTAATATGCATAATGGATCTGAACATATGATCTTCCACCAAATAAACCAACTAGCATCAACTACAAGGAGTAATCAACACTACTAGCAACCTACAAGTACCAATCTCAGACTTAGAGACAAGAATTGGATACAAGAGATGAACTAGGGTTTGAGAGGAGATGGTGTTGGTGAAGATGTTGATGGAGATTGGCCCCCTCCCGATGAGAGGAGCGTTGGTGATAACGATGGCGATGATTTCCCCTTCCCGGAGGGAAGTTTCCCCGGCAGAACAGCTCTGCCGGAGCCCTAGATTGGTTCCGCCAAGGTTCCGCCTCGTGGTAGCGGAGTCTCGTCCCTAAAGCTTGCTTATGATTTTTCTTCGGACGAAAGACTTCATATAGCAGAAGATGGGCACCGGAGGGCCACAAGGGGGCCCACGAGGCAGGGGGGCGCACACCGGGGGTAGGGTGCGCCCCCCACCCTCGTGCCCAGGGTGTGGGTCCCCTCTGGTATTTTCTTCGCTCAGTATTTTTTATTATTTCCAAAAATAACTTCCCTAGAGTTTCAGGACTTTTGGAGTTGTGCAGAATAGGTCTCTAATATTCGCTCCTTTTCCAGCCCAGAATTCCAGCTGCCGGCATTCTCCCTCTTCATGTAAACCTTGTAAAATAAGAGAGAATAGGCATAAGTATTGTGACATAATGTGTAATAACATCCCATAATGCAATAAATGTCAATATAAAAGCATGATGCAAAATGGTCGTATCAACTCCCCCAAGCTTAGACCTCGCTTGTCCTCAAGCGGAAGCCGATAACGATAAATATGTCCACATGTTTAGAGATAGAGGTGTCGATAAAATAAAATACGGACATGAGGGCATCATGATCATTCCTATAACAGCAACATATATATATATATTGTCATATGATTTCTTATGCTCAAGTAATAATCTATTCACAATGCAAAGTATGAATCAGAAACTTCATCGAGAACCAACAAACTATAATCTCGGTCATTGAAGCAATTGCAATTTATCATAACATCAGAAAGAGTCAATATATGAGCTTTTCAGCAAGTCCACATACTCAACTATCATTTAGTCTTTCACAATTACTAACACTCACGCAATATTTGTGGTTACGGAGTTTTAATCGGACACAGAGAAAGATAGGGGCTTGTAGTTTCGCCTCCCAACCTTTTACCTCAAGGAAAATGTCAACAATAATAGCCCATGCTAACTTACATCCAACTGGATATATATATCAGGATCTTCCCAACACATTGTGCTTACAAAAGGATAAAATGTAATAAGGAAAGGTGAAGATCACCATGACTCTTGCATAAAGTAGAAGATAATAGTAAAAGATAGGCCCTTCGCAGAGGGAAGCAGAGGTTGTCATGCGCTTTCAGGGTTGGATGCACAAAATCTTAATGCGAAAGAACGTCACTTTATATTGCCACTTGTGATATGAACCTTTATTATGCAGTCCGTCACTTTTATTTCTTCCACATCACAAGATCGTATAAAGCTTATTTTCTCCCACACTAATAAGTCATACATATTTAGAGAGCAATTTTATTGCTTGCACCGATGACAACTTACTTGAAGGATCTTACTCAATCCATAGGTAGATATGGTGGACTCTCATGGCAAAACTGGGTTTAAGGATATTTGGAAGCACAAGTAGTATCTCTACTTAGTGCAAGGAATTGGCTAGCATGAGGGGGAAAGGCAAGCTCAACGTGTTGGACGATCCATGACAATATACTTTATTTCATATATAAGAAAACATAACCCATTACGTTGTCTTCCTTGTCCAACATCAACTCTTTAGCATGTCATATTTTAATGAGTGCTCACAATCATAAAAGATGTCCAAGATAGTATATTCATATGTGAAACCTCTCTTTCTTTATTACTTCCTATTAATTGCAACGATGACCAAAACTATGTTTGTCAACTCTCAACAACTTTTAATCATCATACTCTTTATATGTGAAGTCATTACTCTTCATAAGATCAATATGATCTCTTTATTTCTTTTTATTCTCTCTTTTTCTTTTATTCACTCAAGATCATAGCAAGATAATCAGGCCCTTGACTCAACACTAATCTTTATTATATATAGCTCATGGACTCGATTACATGGAAGGATCACAAAGCAAAACTCACAACTAGATCATACTAAAACTTTATTCTACTAGATCAAGATAATACCAAAAGGATCGAACTAAGAAAAATGGTAAAGATAGGAGTGTAATGGTGATACGATACCGGGGCACCTCCCCCAAGCTTGGCAATTGCCAAGGGGAGTGCTCATACCCATGTGATTATGTCTCCCTTGCTGGTGGAGAAGATGGTGGTGATGATGGGTAGTCGCACATCGAACGTAAGAGATCCTCCAACTTGCGGATAATGCCTTTGAGTGTGACGATATGATCCTTCAACAAAATATTTTCACGTGTGAGATACTTGTTTTGTACACGATCTAACTCAATCATCTTGAAAGCTTCAATCTCAGTTGGGGTGAAGAGAGGTGGAACGGTGTCTTCTTCTGCTGTCGGGGTTTGATCTTCCATAGTCTTCTTGATCCCATCATCCTTGTTGATCTCCTCGGGTTCTTCTCTCTTCAGCTCTATCTTCATCAGCCAAGCATCGTTGCCCTGATTGCTGGAGGAGGAGGAAGAAATGATGCCTGGCCTTCACGACTCTGATAGAAAACAGCTCGAAACAAGAATAGAGGATATTTGCGTGATACAGGATTCAAACCTTCGGGAGGTTATATAATGAATTTTTACCGACCAAAATACGTATCGTTCAAGAAAACGGAGTCCGGAGAGCACACGAGGTGCCCACGAGGCAGGGGGCGCGCCCAAGGGGGTAGGGCGCGCCTCCCACCCTCGTGGAAGCCTCGTGTCCTTCCCGGACTACTTCTTATTTTTCTATTTTTCTAAATATTCCAAAACGGAGAAAAATTGCCATTAGAACTGTTTTGTAGTCGGTTTACTTACTGTACCACATACCTATTCCTTTTCGGAGTCTGAAACGTTCTGAAATGTGTCCCTTATGTATTCCTCCGGGGTTACGGTTTCAATAACATTAGTTTCAACATTTATAGGATTACGTGAGATATAATGTTTGATTCTTTGACTGTTCACCACCTTTACATTTGTGCCTTCGAAGTTGTTGATTTTTATGGCACTGGAACGATAGACCTCCTCGATAACGTAAGGACCTTCCCATTTAGAGAGAAGTTTTCCTGCAAAAAATCTTAAACGAGAGTTGTATAGCAACACATAATCACCTACATTAAACTCACGCTTTTGTATCCTTTTGTCATGCCATCTTTTGACTTATTCTTTAAACAACTTGGCATTCTCATAGGCTTGGGTTCTTCATTCATCAAGTGAGCTAATGTCAAATAACCTCTTCTCACCGGCAAGTTTGAAATCATAATTGAGCTCTTTAATGGCCCAATATGCCTTATGTTCTAGTTCGAGAGGTAAGTGACATGCTTTTCCATAAACAATTTTATACGGAGACATACCCATAGGATTTTTATATGCAGTTCTATAGGCCCATAATGCATCATCAAGTTTCTTAGACCAATTCTTTCTAGATCTATTAACAATCTTTTGCAAAATTAATTTGAGCTCTCTATTACTTAATTCTACTTGACCACTAGACTGTGGGTGATACGGAGATGCAATTCTATGATTAACATCGTACTTTGCAAGCATTTTACGAAAAGCACCATGAATGAAATGTGAACCACCATCAGTCATTAAATATCTAGGGACTCCAAACCTCGGAAAAATAACTTCTTTAAGCATCTTAATAGAGGTGTTATGATCAGCACTACTAGTTGGAATAGCTTCTACCCACTTAGTAACGTAATCAACAGCAACTAAAATATGTGTATATCCATTAGAGGCAGGAAACGGTCCCATATAATCAAAGCCCCAAACATCAAATGGTTCAATAACAAGTGAATAATTCATAGGCATTTCTTGACGTCTACTAATATTACCAATTCTTTGACATTCATCACAAGATAAGACAAACTTACGGGCATCCTTGAAGAGAGTAGGCCAATAAAAACCGGATTGCAATACCTTATGTGCAGTTCTATCTCCAGCGTGGTGCCCTCCATAAGCCTCGGAGTGACACTTGCGTAGGATCTGTTCCTGTTCATGCTCAGGAACACAACGTCTAATAACACCATCTACTCCTTCTTTGTAAAGATGTGGGTCATCCCAGAAGTAATGTCTTAAATCATAGAAAAACTTTTTCTTTTGCTGGTATGTGAAACTAGGTGGTATAAATTTAGCAACAATGTAATTAGCATAATCAGCGTACCATGGAGCAGTACGAGAAGCATTTATGACATTCAGTTGTTCATCAGGAAAGCTATCATCAATGGGTGTGGGTCATTAAGAACATTTTCTTACAACTTCTTTCATATTAGGATTCAGCCGTCGTTGATGATCAATAACTGGTTTGGCATCTTTCTCCAAATTTATTTTGTGTTGACATAGAGTGGGACTAATGCCCTTAAGATCATCAAGAGTATATCCAATAGCAGCACGGTGCTTTTTCAGAGTTTTCAATAATTTTACTTCCTCCTTCTCTAAAAGGTTAGCACTAATAATAACAGGATATATCTTCTTTTCATCAAGATAAGCATATTTAAGAGTATCAGGCAATGGTTTAAGCTCAAACACGGGATCACCCTTGGGTGGAGGAGGACCCCCTAGGATTTCAACAGGCAAGTTGTGTTTCAGAATAGGTCCTTGTTTAAAGAATACTTCATCTATTTCCCTTCTTTCATTCATAAACATATCATTTTCATGGTCTAGCAAATAATGTTCTAAAGGATCACTAGGAGGCACGGCAATAGAAGCAAGACCAATAATTTCATCCTTACTAGGCAATTCCTCTTGACGGTGTTGTCTACGAAATTTAGTAAAATTAAACTCATGAGACATATCACCCAAACCAATAGTAACAACATCCTTTTCGCAGTCTATCTTAACATTAACAGTGTTCAAGAAGGGTCTACCAAATATAATGGGACAAAAGCTATCTGTGGGGAACCAAGAACAAGAAAATCAGCAAGATATTTAGTTTTCCCACACAAGACTTCAACATCTCTAACAATCCCAATTGGTGAAATAGTATCTCTATTGGCAAGCTTAATTGTGACATCAATTTCTTCTAACTCAGTAGGTGCAATATCATGCATAATTTCTTTGTATAAGTCAATAGGTATTGCACTAGCCCTAGCACCCATGTCACATAAGCCATGATAACAATGATCTCCTATTTTAACAGAAATAACAGGCATGCCTATAACAGGTCTAGGTTTATCTTTAGCACAAGGTTTAGCAATTCTAGCAGTTTCATCACAGAAATAAATAACATGCCCATCAATATTATCAGCCAGGAGATCTTTAACAATAGCAATATTAGGTTCAACCTTAACTTGCTCAGGAGGTGTACAAGTTCTAATATTACTTTTGTTGACAACAATTGAAGCTTTAGCGTGATCCTTTATTCTAACAGGGAAAGCTGGTTTCTCAACATTAGCAGTAGGAACAATAGGATCATTATAAGTGATAGTCTTTTCTTCAACTTTAATAGGTGCAACTACTTTTACTTCTATGGGAGGATGATATTTAAACCACTTATCTTAGGGAGATCAACATGAGTAGCAAAGGATTCACAGAAAGAAGCTACTATCTAAGAGTCAAGTCCATATTTAGTGCTAAATTTACGGAAAACATCGGTATCCATAAAAGATTTAACACAATCAAACTTAGGTGTTATACCTGACTCTTTACCTTCGTCGAGATCCCAATCTTCAGAGTTGCGTTTAATTCTTTCCAATAAATCCCATTTGAATTCAATAGTCTTCATCATAAAAGAACCTGTACAAGAAGTATCGAGCATGGTGCGATTGTTGTCAGAGAGCCGAGCATAAATTTTTTGAATAATCTTTTCTCTTGAGAGCTCATGATTGGGGCATGAATATAGCATTGACTTAAGCCTCCCCCAAGCTTGAGCGATGCTTTCTCCTTCGCGAGGCCAAAAATTATATATATAATTACGATCACAATGAACAAGATGCATAGGATAAAACTTCTGATGAAATTCCAATTTCAATCGCTTATAGTCCCATGATCCCATATCATCACATAGCCTATACCATGTCAATGCATCTCCCTTCAAAGATAAAGGGAAGACCTTCATCTTGATAACATCATCGGGCATACCTGCAAGCTTAAATAATCCACAAACATCATCCACATAGATTAAGTGTAAATCGGGATGCAATGTTCCATCTCCTGCAAAAGGATTAGGTAGTAGTTTCTCTATCATACCCGAAGGAATTTCAAATTAGACATTTTCATTTTCAGTAGGTTCAGTAGGTTGAGTAGCAACTATTTGCTCTACTGGTCAGGGTGAAGATACCCCGAACAAGCCCCTCAAAGGATTACTTTCCATAGTAACAAGTGACAGTAAATTTCAGCACACTATATAAATTTTTCCTTACCAAATTCCACCTACCAAAGGCGCTTCACTCCCCTGCAATGGCGCCAGAAAAGAATATTGATGACCCACAAGTATAGGGGATCTATCATAGTCCTTTCGATAAGTAAGAGTGTCGAACCCAACGAGGAGCAGAAGGAAATGATAAGCGGTTTTCAGCAAGGTATTCTCTGCAAGCACTGAAATTATCGGTAACAGATAGTTTTGTGATAAGGTAATTTGTAACGGATAACAAGTAACAAAATTAAATAAAGTGCAGCAAGGTGGCCCAATCCTTTTTGTAGCAAAGGACAAGCCTGGACAAATTCTTATATAGAGAAAAGCGCTCCCGAGGACACATGGGAATTATCGTCAAGCTAGTTTTCATCACGTTCATATGATTCGCGTTCGGTACTTTGATAATTTGATATGTGGGTGGACCGGTGCTTGGGTGCCATCATTACTTGGACAAGCATCCCACTTATGATTAACTCCTATTGCAAGCATCCGCAACTGCAAAAGAAGTATTAAGGTAAACCTAACCATAGCATGAAACATATGGATCCAAATCAGCCCCTTACGAAGCAACGCATAAACTAGGGTTTAAGCTTCTGTCACTCTAGAAACCCATCATCTACTTATTACTTCCCAATGCCTTCCTCTAGGCCCAAACAACGGTGAAGTGTCATGTAGTCGACGTTCACATAACACCACTAGAGGAGAGACAACATACATCTCATCAAAATATCGAACGAATACCAAATTCACATGACTACTAATAGCGAGACTTCTCCCATGTCCTCAGGAACAAACATAACTACTCACAAAGCATATTCATGTTCATAATCAGAGGGGTATTAATATGCATAATGGATCTGAACATATGATCTTCCACCAAATAAACCAACTAGCATCAACTACAAGGAGTAATCAACACTACTAGCAACCTACAAGTACCAATCTCAGACTTAGAGACAAGAATTGGATACAAGAGATGAACTAGGGTTTGAGAGGAGATGGTGCTGGTGAAGATGTTGATGGAGATTGGCCCCCTACCGATGAGAGGAGCGTTGGTGATGACGATGGGGATGATTTCCCCCTCCCGGAGGGAAGTTTCCCCGGCAGAACAGCTCTGCCGGAGCCCTAGATTGGTTTCGCCAAGGTTTCGCCTCGTGGCGGCGGAGTCTCATCCCGAAAGCTTGCTTATGATTTTTTTTCAGATGAAAGACTTCATATAGCAGAAGATGGGCACCGGAGGGCCACCAGGCGGCCCACGAGGCAGGGGGCGCGCCCAGGGGGGTAGGGCGCGCCCCCACCCTCGTGCCCAGGGTGTGGGTCCCCTCTGGTATTTTCTTCGCTTAGTATTTTTCCAAAAATAACTTCCGTGGAGTTTCAGGCCTTTTGGAGTTGTGCAGAATAGGTCTCTAATATTTGCTCCTTTTCCAGCCCAGAATTCCAGCTGTCGGCATTCTCCCTCTTCATGTAAACCTTGTAAAATAAGAGAGAATAGGCATAAGTATTGTGACATAATGTGTAATAACAGCCCATAATGCAATAAATATCAATATAAAAGCATCATGCAAAATGGACGTATCAATGGGCCATACGAGCCCACTTGTGGAGCCACAGGCAGGCAAGTCTGGGGACCCCCGTTCCCAGAACGCCGACACTATCGGTGAAACCGAATTGATTAGGGTTTCTGGCAGTGGCTATGTCAGGTGAACTCGGTGGCGCCGGATAGATCAAATCGGTGGGGCCGAGTTTGACTTTAGGTTTAGGACATATGTGGAAATGAGAAAGTGGTTGAGGGCTTTTGGAGCATATCACTAAGCATTTTGAGCAAGCAAGCCATTAAGCAACACCTCATCCCCTTTTAATAGTATTGGCTTTTTTCCTATGGACTCAATGTGATCTTGGATCACTAAAAGGAAAATGTAGAGTCTTGAGCTTTTTCCAATATGTGTCCTTTGCATTTTGAGGGGTCCACATCTCTAGTCCATGCGATGCCAATCATTGAACTTTCTGAAATGATTATCTTGAAAGAGTATTAGTTCAATGAGCTATATGTTGTTAAGAATTACCAAAACCACCTAGGGATTAGTTGCACTTTCAATCTCCCCCTTTTTGGTAATTGATGAAAACATATAGATCAAAGCTTCGATAAATGATAATAAGAATGAAATACATCGTTGCTTTGAGAAGTATGTGATAAGCAAGAGCTCCCCCTAAATTTGTGCATTATTTAAAATTTTCTTTTGAATGCAAATGCATAATCTATTAGGATCATGAGTTACTCTTCCATGTCATATACATCTTGGTGGAGTGCTCAAAATGATAGAATATGAAATATGCACTCATCACCAAGACAAAGTGTGGATGATCATACATGAGAGATAGAGAATATCATCATCCAAGCACAGACTTTAAAGTACGATATGATCGAGCACATGACCATACAAGTATCTTACACACACATAAATAGGGTATCAACCAAACAAGCAAGCAAATAAGTAGCAAGAGAGACAAAAAGAAGCAAAGCACCCTCTCTCTCGAAGCCTGTGATCTATACACTTTCTCCCCCTTTGGAAACAAGTTACCAAAAAGCTTGAAAATGCATAGTGCTATGCATCTCTCTAAGCTTGATCTCCGGGAGCACCGGAGTGCGAAGGTGGCGTGGAGAGGAGTTCTGCAACGAATGCATCTGAAGAGGTCTGGGGAGCTGGTGGAGTTGCAACTGGAGGAGCAACTAAGGTGGTAGCTGCAGGTGCTGACACTGTAGGTCTGGGATTAGTAGCAACTGGCACAGCTGTGGACCTTGCTCCCCTTGGGACTTGTTGAAAAGCATTTGTTGTAGGTCCCTCGTTCCTGTCTTCAATCTCTTCTTGAATCTTCTCCACGGAAGTATGAATCTCTGTCACCTTGACATCTAGATCATGTATTTTTGTCTCAATGATCCTTTCAAGACTCTCTTGATTTTGAGTCAGGGTGGCCAAACCTTTCTCAATCCTCAAAGTAGCCTAAATGAGATAGCCAAGTTGATCTTGTTTGGACTTGAGAAATACTTGGGATGCCTCTTCAGCACTTGGTATCTTGGCTGCCTTTTCTGCTTTTGCTTTTTCTCTCTTCTCCTGAGCCTCAATTGATGTAGGATGTGAAGCATCCATAACAACTGTGCTATCCTCACGATCAGGCCTCAAGGGAAGGTTCTCTTTATCCAGGAGATACATGCCTTTTCCCATCTTGGAGTTGATGAGCATCTGAATGTGTGGAGCATACCCATGATCTCTTCTGGTCTACTACAGTTCTCTTGATGGTTTCAACTATCAAGCTCATCACCTTGAATTAATGTGGCACAACAAACAATTGAAGCAAGTTGATGGAGTGGCCTCTGATCATCCTGTGATCTCCTGACTTGGGTAGCAAGGTGTGCCTCAATATAGTGTTCATGGTGGCCAATCCAGACAACAGGTAGTACACTAAGCCTAGCTTGTGTGTCTCCAAGGCCTTGTCAGGTATTTCCTTGTACATATTGGCCATGGAGTTGTGTGAGGGAGTCCCGGATTAAGGGATCCTCGGACGTCCGGGCTATGTGACGTGGGCTGGACTGATGGGCCATGAAGATACAAGGTAGAAGACTTCTTCCCGTGTCCGGATGGGACTCTCCTTTGCGTGGATGGCAAGCCTGGTGTTCGGATATGAAGATTCCTTCCTCTGTAAACCGACTCTGTACAACCCTAGGCCCCTCCGGTGTCTATATAAACCGGAGGGTTTTGTCCATAGAGGCAATTACAATCATACAGGCTAGACATCTAGGGTTTAGCCATGACGATCTTGTGGTAGATCAACTCTTGTAATACTCATATTCATCAAGATCAATCAAGCAGGAAGTAGGGTATTACCTCCATCAAGAGGGCCCGAACCTAGGTAAACATCGTGTCCCTCGTCTCCTGTTACCATCGGCCTTAGACGCGTAGTTCGGGACCCCCTACCCGAGATCCGCCGGTTTTGACACTGACATTGGTGCTTTCATTGAGAGTTCCGCAGCATCGTCATTAGAAGGTTCGATGGCTCCTTCACTCATCTACAACAATGCTGCCCTAGGGGAGGGTTTTCTCCCTGGCCAGATCTTCATATTCGGCGGCTTCGCACTACGGGCCAACTCGCTTGGCCATCTAGAGCAGATCGACAGCTACGCCCTAGGTCACCAGATTAGTTTTGGAAATCTGGACTATGTCGATGATATCCGAGGAGACTTGATCTTCCAAGGGTTCACGGCCCCAACCTCCACTGTGGCTTTAGATCCGGAGCACATCTCCAGGTCCGAAGACGGGATTCCTGAGCCCGCCGGACTATCTGCGGCCACTAAGCCAAGTATGGGGGAGCCGGAGGAAGTAGTGTCGCTGGCAACCATCATAAAGCCGGACTCTTCCTCGGACACTGGCTCCGAACCCTCGGAGTCAGCATCGTGTGAGTTCGGCCAAGGAGTCTCCTTCCCGCCATACTCCACGGACTCTCTTCTCCCTGGCCAAACCTCGCCTTTAAGCGAGGCTCTAGACTTGATGCGATCCCTCGTCATTACAGAGGAGCAACGTCCGAACTACGCCCAGCCCAGACTAGGGGCTGAGAGCAGGGAATTTTACGTCCCACCCACCACCCACTTCATAGCCACTGCCGAGGACCTAACTGACATGCTCGATTACGGCTCCAAAGACATCGACGGTATGGACGATGATGCCGGAGAAGAGCAGGCCCAAAACCCGCCGTTTACCGGGCGCTGGACGGACACCTCTTTGTATGACGTGTACATGGTGGATACACCCAAAGAGGGTAACAGTGATGACGAGAAGGATCCAGTCGAGGATAAACCTCCTGAGATACAGCCAAAGCGCCGACGTCAGCAACGCCGCTCTAAATCACGCCGTGGAAAGGACAGCAATACCGGCACGGGAGACAATAACACTTCGGACGATGCTGAAGACCAAGAAGACCCCGTCGAGCCAACCTCCAAACAGGACGATTGGGAAGATGGGCAAGTTAGCCCTGACGAGCAGGCCATAAATGAAGACTCAGAGGACAGTAATTACCTTCCACTCTCCGAGGACGAGGTGAGCCTCGGTGACGAAGACTATATCGTGCCTGAGGAATCTCTCGAGCAGGAGCGCTTAAAGCGCCGGCTAATAGCCGCTGCAAGGAGCCTGAAAAAGAAGCAGCAGTAGCTTCAAGCTGATCAAGATCTACTCAATGACAGGTGGACTAATGTCCTGGCAGCCGAGGAATACGGCCTCGAGTGCCCAACCAAGAGCTACCCGAAGCGTAAACTGCTACCTCAATTCAACGACGAGGCACTTGAGCCCGTCCCATCAGCACGTAACGCGGCTGACCGACCACCACGTGGCTGGGATAAAACGGCAACTCAAGCCGACCACCAGCCCATACTACCTCGCCGTAAAGGTAGAGACACAATAGCTCGGGGATATACATACGACCTACGGCAGGACCTCGAAAATAGAGCAGGTCAGACCAGATCGATCTACGCATCGTGGGGGCGTGCCCCGATGCGCGATGGCGGCTATCTAGCCGGACATGACAAGCATAACCACGTCCGGGCTGAAAACTGCAGACGGACTCCATCCGAGCTACGTCGCGACTTGGCCCGATATAGAGGTGCCGCACACCCACTCTGCTTCACTGATGAAGTAATGGAGCGCGAATTCCCAGAAGGGTTTAAACCCGTGAATATCGAATCATATGATGGAACAACAGATCCCGCGGTATGGATTGAGGATTTTCTTATCCATATTCATATGGCCCGCGGTGATGCTCTTCATGCCATCAAATACCTCCCGCTAAAACTCAAGGGACCAGCTCGGCACTGGTTAAACAGCCTGCCAGAAAACTGCATTGGCAGCTGGGAGGACTTGGAAGACGCCTTCCGTGACAACTTCCAAGGTACATACGTCCGACCCCCGGATGCCGATGACTTAAGTCACATAGTTCAACAGCCCGGAGAGTCAGCCAGGAAATTCTGGACTAGGTTCCTAACTAAAAAGAACCAGATCGTCGACTGTCCGGATGTCGAAGCCCTAGCGGCCTTTAAGCATAGCATCCGCGACGAATGGCTCGCCCGACACCTCGGCCAAGAAAAGCCAAAGTCTATGGCAGCCCTCATGGCACTTATGACCCGCTTTTGCGCGGGCGAAGATAGCCGGCTAGCCTGTAGCAATAACAATGCAAGCGAACCTGGCACTTCTGAAGCCAGAAATAGCAATGGCAAGCCTCGACGCAACAGGCACAAGCGTCGAAGCAACGGTGACAATACCGATGACACGACGATCAACGCCAGATTCAGTGGCTCCAAGTCCGGCCAGCGGAAGCGGCCATTTAAAAGAAACAATCCGGGCTCATCCAGCTTGGACCACATACTCAATCGTCCATGTCATATCCACGGCACCCCCGATAAACCAGCCAATCATACCAACAGAAGCTATTGGGTCTTTAAATAGGCTGGCAAGTTAAATACCGATAACAAGGAGAAGGGGTCGCGGAGTGAGGACGACGACGAGGAGCCCCGTCCGCCGAACACAGGGGGGTAGAAGAATTCCCCCTAGGTTAAAACGGTGAGCATGATATACATTACCCATATCCCCAAGACGGAGCGCAAACGCACGCTCAGGGACGTCTACGCGATAGAGCCAGTCACCCCAAAATTCAACCCATGGTCTTCCTGCCCGATCACCTTCGATCCCAGGGACCATCCGACCAGTATCTGTCATGGCAGTTCAGCTGCACTGGTCCTCGACCCAATCATTGATGGATTCCACCTCACGCGAGTCCTCATGGACGGTGGCAGCAGCCTCAACCTGCTGTATCAGGATACAGTCCACAAGATGGGCATCGATCCATCAAGGATCAAGCCCCCAAAAACTACCTTTAAAGGAGTAACACCAGGTGTAGAGGCCCGCTGCACGGGCTCAATCACATTGGAAGTCGTCTTCGGATCCCCGGACAACTTCCGAAGTGAAGACTTGATCTTCGTTATCGTCCCCTTCCGCAGTGGCTATCACGCACTGCTCGGACGAACTGCATTTGCTCGATTCAATGCGGTGCCACACTATGCTTACCTCAAACTCAAGATGCCCGGACCACGCGGTGTCATAACAGTCAATGGAAACACAGAACGCTCCCTCCGTACCGAGGAGCATACCGCAGCCCTAGCAGTGGAAGTACAGAGCGGCCTTATCAAACAGAATGCTAATTCAGCGGCCAAGCTCTCGGACACTGTCAAACGAGTCCGGACTACTCCGCAAAATGACAGTCCAGCTCGTCAGGAGTTCGACTAGCAATTCGGCCTCCGTCTCAGTATTGACCAAATAGCGTGTACGTACCGCGCGTACATAACTACACACTCAAGATACCATGGGCAAAGATGGAGGCATAACTTGATTGTGGTCCATAATACGGTTCGACCTTCCCTGGGCACACATACTTTCCTTTTTCTTTTTTATACTTTTCAGGTTTTTTTTTCACAGGCCCCTCACGACGGCCTGATCATCAATCCTTTCGAAGGATGGATATACCAAGGTGGCAAGCAGCGGATACGTGTGGGGGAATCTCTAGGTGGTCTTCTTGACGATCACTCTACCTGTTTTCAGGATCCGCACGCAGCTCCCCCTTGGTCTCGGCATGTTAAATAGCCCTGTTGCTTATCGCACTATTTGTACAAATGCGCCTTGGCACATTAATCAAATTACAATGGAAACAGTTTGTGGCCCAACTTATGTGGCACTGGCTTACTACTTAATTTTATTTCGCTATGTTTATCGATTGCACCCGTACACTTTGGTACGCTTTAATTTGCCAGGGGCTTCATTGCGCTCCATACTACGGCACAAAGTCCACCTTTTATAGTTTAGTTCGGCACCCCAAATTTAGCATTATATGCATCGGCTCTGAATCATGTCTTTGGTCAATAGTTCGGTTGCCCGGCTCCTGTGCTTACTGCCTTACGTTCCGTCCTATTGGCTAGGGTAGTAAAAGGAGAACTACTGCAATTGTGTTTCTGGTTCATCCGGCTAAACACCTCAGTAGAGAAAGCCGAAAACTGACTGTCATGACGCAGCGAGAGCTGGTCGGCTATTCGGAGGTTAAAATCTCTTGCGATTTTTTCCCGCATTATGCGACGGGTCGGACTCCACCCGATCAGGTGTCTACATCACCCTAGTCCGGATTAACAAATACTAACTAGGGGCTGCGCCTACATTCCTATTGTCAAACTCCTATGGCTAAGTGAGGGTGATAAAGCCACATAGTCCGATTGCCTGGTTCGTTGCGCTAAACACCTCCTTCAGGGACCAAACTCTTGGATCAAGAGTGTTTAGATTCCATCCCGAACACCCCCGTACTACTTACGTGGGGGCTGAAGCCGATGACAGGCCAACTCTCAGATTTAATAAAACGACCGCACAGGAGGAAATTTTTTAAACAAACAACAAGCATTATATTACATATTGGCTTTGTTTCATAATACAGGACGGGATAACATGAATGTCTTCATTCAAAGATAATGTATTTTTCACACTGGCCCGTTACAATGCGAGATCCCTCCAGGACATCATCAAAGTACCGCTCGGGTGTGCAGTGTTCCTTGCCCGCGGGCGGTCCCTCGGTCGCGAGCTTGACGGCGTTCATCTTCGCTCACTGCACCTTGATGCGGGCGAAGGCCATCCGTGCACCTTCTATGCAGACCGACCGCTTGATGGAACCAAGCTGAGGGCAGGCATCGACCAGCCGCTTCACGAGCCCAAAGTACACTAGAAAAAGACACATCCGTGACATTTTGGGCCGAACGAAATTTTTTTCTGTCATACATATGACACTTCTATGACGATAATTGTGACAAAACCCGGTATCATCATAGATGTGGTGGGCTCCTACATCTATGACAAATAATCATGACAGAAAATGGGCTTTTCGTCCTGGGCGGGCCGGAGACGCAGCTGCATGACATTCTTTGGGCCGTCCATGATGGAAAAAACCGTGGTAGAAGCGAGGGCGAGGAAAATTTCGGGGAGTTCCCGGTTACGGTGGGAGGTCGGGGGCCGAGCGATGCGTGTTTCTCTCATACACGTACGCGCGTGTGTGCGAGGCGTTGGCTCTAACTGAACCCGAGTGAGGCGTTGGGCTCTAACTGAACCCGAGCGATCGATCGATGGCTGTTAACTGAACCCGATCAAGCGATTCCTTCACTACTGCTGCTAACTGAAGCCGATCCATGCTGCCTCTGGATGAACAGTGAGCGTTGCTGGGGGGTTTGGATGAACAGTTCCCGGTGGGGGTGGATCAACAGGACCCCGTGGTGTTGCCTCTGGATGAACAGGACCCCGATCGATCGAGCCAGTTGGGGCTGGATGAACAGGACCCCGTGGAGGGCGGGATGAACAGGACCACCCCGTGGAGGGCAGGATGAACAGGACCACCCCGTGGAGGGCTGGATGAACAGTAGCCCGTGGAGAGGTGGTTGAACAGGCGCCCGTGGAGAGGGCTGGTTGAACAGTAGCCGGTGGAGTAGCACATGGTGGAGGCTGGATGAACAGGAGCCCGTGGATGAACAGTCGCAGGTGGAGGCTGGAGGAGGTCGACGGTGGATGAACAGTAGCCCGTGGAGGCGGGAGGGGGTCGATGGTGGAGATGAACAGTGTCCCGTGGAGTCCCGTTTTGCGGTACGCCACACCCCCCCCCCCCCCGCCCCCGATGAACAGGACCCCCGTTTCGACCGTAGCGCTCCAACACAAGTCCGTTTCCTCCGTTTTGCGGTACGCCACACCCCTCCCGATCAACAGGACCCCCGTTTCGACCGTAGGAGGTCCGTTTCCTCCGTTTTGCGGTACGCCAGACCCCTCCCGATTAACAGGATCCCGTTTCAAATGTGGCCGGTCGAACACAAGGCCGTTTCCTCCGTTCTGCGGTACGCCAGGCCTCGTTTCCATCGGCTGTTCCGTCCAAGCCCTCCCGATGAACACGACGACGCATTCCGTTCCGACCCAGCCGGTTGGCTCCCCATGAACACGACGACGACGCTGTTTCTCCGTTCCGACCCAGCCATGTACATGATCCCTGGCCGTACGTATGCGCGAGTAGGCGTTCGAGACCCTGCCCGTATGTACGTACGTGGCCGTATTTTCTTTCTTGCACACTGGCCGATGTACGTACGTGTACATGCTATGTGCGCGCCTCTACTACGACACGTGCGCGCCTCTACATCGACCAGTATGTACGTACACGTTCGCGGCCAGAATGACAATGCTACGTATGCTTCGACCAGGTGGGTCCCGACTGTCAGGCACTTCCTTGCCAGCGAAGATGTAGCTGGTGGGTCCCAGCAGTCAGGGGGCAAATTGTTTTTTTGCCCGGACGCACTTCCTTGCGTGCGAAGATGTAGCTGGTGGGTCCCAGCAGTCAGGGGAAACGTTTTTTTCGCAAAATACAGTGGCCCGTCCGGTGGGTCCCAGCTGTCAGGTGGAGGAATCATTATTTTCCACGTAATAAGGAGGCAGTTCCTTGCTGCGGCCGTGGACCTGGCTATCAGCGTCTCCACGTACAGTCCACGTCCGATGGAAGTCGTTCCTTGACCACGTTGACCACACCGCGCCGAGAGCATCAGGGCGGTGGACGACGGCGAGGCCTAAGAAGGGGACGACGGGGAGCCGAGAAGACGCGGCAGTGGAAGCCCGCGCAGAGAGGAGTACGAGGGTTCACTGGTTCGGCTGCGGTGTGAGGCTGCCGTCGCCGCAGGGCCTGGCCAGCGGTGGAAATAGTAGGGGGCGGTGAGGCCTCCGCGGCAGCACAGCCAGCCACGGGAGGCAGGAGCATGCGGCACGACTGGCGTTGCTTTGGGCGGCTGGAGCAAGAAGACCAGAGGTGGAAGAAGCACTACGGTCGTTGGATGGACATCGTACGATCACTGGAGCTAGAATCGTTCATATTGACTAAAGTTGACAAAGGCCCCCGTCCCAGTCAACTTAGTAGGCCCACAAGTCAGCCTCCCACCATGGTGGGTCCCAGCTAGCAGGGGGGTATTCATTTTTCTGTGTGTAATAAGGAGGCACTTCCTTGCGTGCGAAGATATAGCTGGTGGGTCCGAGCTGTCAGCGGCGGTAACGTTTTTTTCGCGAAATACAGAGGCCCTTTCGGTGGGTCCCTGATGTCAGGTGGAGGAATCATTATTTTGCGCGTAATAAGGAGGCATTTCCTTGCGTGCGGCCGTGGACCCAGCTGTCGGCCTCTCCACGTATAGTCCACTTCAGATGCATGTCGGTCGTTGACCACGTTGACCAGGCCGCGCCGAGAGCACCAGGGTGGTGGATGACGGCGAGGCCTAGGAAGGGAACGACACGGATGCAGGGAAGACTCGACAGTTGTTTCCCACGCGGAGGGGAGTACGACTGTACGAGGGTTTACTGGTTCGTCTGTCGTCGCCGGAGAATAACAGCAGGTGTGGGTGAGTAGAGGGATGGCTAGGCCAGCGATGGGAGTACGGTGGGGCGGTGAGGCCTGCGCGGTAGTAGAGCCGGCCGCGGGGAGGAGGGAGCAGGCAGTCCCGCCGGCGCTTGTTTGAGCGGCTGGAGCAGGAAGAGCAGAGATTGAAGAAGCACGACGGCCATTGGATGGCCATCCAACAGGCACTGCTTGTGCGTCAACCTTTTTTTTAGGAAAGCCTCAAATATGTGGAAAACAGCATACATCCCATCTGCCATTATTTCTAATAATTTACAACCCATTTGCTAATTATTAAGGTTTTTTTGGAGCCCATATTCTTTTTGTAAGCATTACAGCCCATATTGTGGCCACGGTTAAAAAATTATACGAAATTTTGCATATTTCGGTGGGGTCCGAACTGTTTTTAATCCCGAAATTTCGACTCACATTCAAACTGATTTTAAAAATAAATGTATATCAATATAAAATCCAACAAATTCTCCACGCATAAAAATTAATGTAATTTAAAATCTCGAAATGAAAAAAAGAGATATTTGAAACTAATTGCCGGTTTGATGTGTTTTAAAAATGTACAGCCCATTTCTCATTACTGATGGGCCATTTTCTCGGCCAGCCGAATGGAAGCTCTCCTGTGAGCCTCTCCACGTACAGTACTCTTCCGATGGAAGTCGTTCCTTGACCACGTTGACCACGCCGCGCGGAGAACACCACGGCGGTGGACGACGGCGAGGCCTAGGAAGGGGACGACGCGGAGCCGGGGAAGACGCGACAGTGGAAGCCCGCGCGGAGAGGAGTACGAGGGTTCACTGGTTCGGCTGCGGTGTGAGGCTGCCGTCGCCGCAGGGCCTGGCCAGCGGTGGGAATAGTAGGGGGCGGTGAGGCCTCTGCGGCAGCACAGCCGGCCACGGGAGGCAGGAGCATGCGGCACGACTGGCGCTGCTTTGGGCGGCTGGAGCAAGAAGACCAGAGGTTGAAGAAGCACTACGGCCATTGGATGAACATCGTACGGTCACTGGAGCTAGAATCGTTCATATTGACTAAGTTGACAAAGCACTTCATTCCCGTCAACTTAGTAGGCCCACAAGTCGGCCTCCCACCAAGGTGGGTCCCAGCTAGCTGGGGGAGTATTCATTTTTTTGTGCGTAATAAGGAGGCACTTCCGGTGGGTCTGAGATGACAGCGGGGGGAACGTTTTTTTTCGTGAAATACGGTGGCCCGTCCGGTGGGTCCCAGCAGTCAGGGGGAAACGATTTTTTTGCAAAATACTGGTGGCCCGTCCGGTGGGTCCCCGCTGTCAGGTGGAGGAATAATTATTTTGCGCGTAATAAGGAGGCACTTCCTTGCGGCCGCCGTGGACCCAGCTGTCAGCCTCTCCACGTATAGTACTCTTCCGATGGAAGTCGGTCGTTGACCACGTTGACCACGCCGCGCCGAGAGCACCAGGGCGGTGGACGACGGCGAGGCCTAGGAAGGGGACGACGCGGAGCCGGGGAAGACGCAGCAGTGGAAGCCCGCGCGGAGAGGAGTACGAGGGTTCCCTGGTTCGGCTGCGGTGTGAGGCTGTCGTCGCCGCAGAATAACAGGGGGTGTGGGTGAGTGGAGGGATGGCCTGGCCAGCGGTGGGAGTAGTATGGGGGTGGTGAGGCCTCCCCGGCAGCACAGCCGACCACGGGAGGTAGGAGCAGGCGGCACGACCGGCGCTGCTTTGGGCAGCTGGACCAAGAAGACCAGAGGTTGAAGAAGCACTGCGGCCGTTGGATGCACATCGTACGGTCACTGAAGCTAGAATCGTTTATATTGACTAAGTTGACAAAGCCCTTGGTACGCTCCAACTTAGTAGGCCCACAGGTCAGCCTCCGAAACGGTGCACCCCAGATGTCAGGGGGAGGAATCATTTTTTGGGCGGCCGAAGCTAAGAATATCCGAGATTGAAGAAGAAGCACGACATCCATTGGATAGACATCCAACGGCCACTGCTACTAGAACCGTGTGTTGATTATAATAAGTTGACAAACCCTTGCATACGCGTCAACTTATTTTATTAGGGGACGCGTCACTTAGTAGGCCCACAAGTGTGTGGCAGAGAACTTATAGCCCATTTGCGTTTTGTAAGAATGTATAGCCCATTTTTGAATTCTAATGGAATTTACAACAGCCCATTTACAGTTTGTTCAAAGTACAGCCCATTTTCTAGCTAGGACAACGATTAATAATTTCAACCAACCGTTGAAGACAGAATTCAATAAAATTTCCCACATTTTGATGGGATCTGAAATATTTTTATCCCGAAATTTCTAGTCAGATTAAATATAAATTTGTATTACATAAAAATCCAACAAAACATTGTGCACGCAACAATGAAAATTTAAGATTTTCAAAATCCATAAATAATATTTTATAAACTAATTTCGTGTTTGGTGCATTTTTTTATAGTTACTGCCCAGTTTTTATAATTACATCCCATTTATTATTTTTAAAGCCCATTTTCCTGTTAAGCCTAATGCATCCCTCCTAGGAAAGATTTGCAGCCCAGCGGGGCGGAGAATAACAAGTTGACCTTGCCTGGGTATTCCTCAAAAAGACGTATAGCTGGGCTAGCCATTTTCATCTTGAAAAAATTAGTATCTGGGCTGGATATCTGGCCTGGGCTAGATGGGCCACAGCCCGCCCAGTTAATACCCTGCTCTCCTCTGAACAACAACGAAATCATCGCCAAGAAAAACTCTGCAGTGCTCATGCCTCAAAAACACAAATACTGCTCGAGCTGCTTGGTCCCAGCTGTCGGCCGCACCTTGTGCAATTCTCTTGTTTATATTGACTACATAGGTTGACAATGGTGTGGGACCGTGATGTCAGGAAACCAGGAGAAAGCAAAAAAAATATTTGTACATAATAAGGAGGCACTTGCATACGTACGGCTATGGCCCTAGTGGGTCCCTAGTGTCATCCAGTCAAAATAAAGTCATCTCCTGAATCCTCATGTTCGTTGACGATGTTAACAATGCTCGGCGCCACGGCGAGCGCAACAACTCGAAGGACAACGGAGAGGGCCTCGCGGGCCCGACGGATGGTCTGATACAGCACCCGCTGCTCATTCAGGAAGCCAGGATCATCGGACACCTATGAGCACCTTCGAGAAACTGAGACGGCATGAAACGGTAAGGCCGCGCTTGGGAGCTCTGGTTCATTTCAAACCTGTATTAACATACAAGTGTAATTTACTCATCATCGGAAACAACGCGTAAAATACAGGCATAATGAAACCAAGGGCCCGAGGTCTGTAAGTAAAACCGGCGGGTTACACGTGTAATTTGACAGACCAGTGTATATTTTACGAGCACTGCTATATGGACGACATTACCAGACGATACATGCACGACGTGCGTATCATGCCATCCATGGGCAAGGCTGAAACAGCAGCTAACGGCTGGATTAGCAATCGTCCGAGTGTCGTTCAGCGTTTTTATCGTGTGTGAAGTACTTCCGATATTTTACTAGTCGAAATCGACAAACCAAGCGCCTTCGCCCGAGACCATCTGCTTTAATTTACAAGCGTCAGTTTTACAAGCGGTTTTGGTTGGAAAACGACGATCAATCACGGTCTAATATCATGAGTTGGTCGAAAGATCATATGGTTTCACGTCTAACCTACCCGACTTGTCGTATAGGCTATGAATGAAACATCAGACGATGAACTTCTTAAGCACGGAAACAACAGAAGAGGATGATCTTCTTAACAAGCAAATCACTGGCATTAGATCGACATGCAAAACAATACGAAGCATTATTCTCAGGAGCCACAACATTCCAAGCTCAACTTTGCAATCAAACACAAGGCCTGACATTACATAGACAATATTCAGAACAAACTCCTAACACAGGAATATCTCAGCAGAGTAACTATTTACTTCTAAACTGAACACAGGAATAGGAAAAAACACTCGACACTGCTCACAGCAAGGGCGTCCCACTCAAAAATATCAAATGCATGTCTTCTGGCTAACATCAATGAGCAAATTTTGACAAGGTTTTCCAATTCCAATATATTAAACTAACGTCTTCTTGCTAACATCAATGATTAAACTTTGACAAGCTTTTCCCATTCAAAATATGTAATGCCTATGATCGTGGAGTCCTGTCGTAGCTTCTTGTACTTGTTTGGGCACTTTTTGCCCAAGGCACTCCATGTGTTGTTAAATTGCCAATGGTCTCTGCAGACTAGTCATGTCACCGGTGTCTAATAATACTCTGTAAAGCTTCTCGGTCATTCCTTCTGTAATGTAGCGCAAACAGTGACTGCTTCTTTCTGCAAAGTGGAACGACCAACTGGACCCAGTAATGCAGCAGTTTGCCTTGGACACATTGGCTCCTTTTGTGCAGTTCAACTAAAATCAAAGTCGGAATAAAACCGAGCTTTAATTTTGATATCCCTGTAAGCAACAATAGGTATAAGGGAAACAATTACTGAGAAATAACGGTTGATGACTTGTACTCACAGAAGAAAAGCATCTACTGATCTACTTTATCTTAATGGGAAACAAAGCAGGAGAGTAGCAATTCTCCATTAGTATGATGTAGCGACCAGACCTCAAACAGTCTGTGCTCTGTGCTTTAGTGCCATCCCTGGATCAGTAATGCTGACACACACAGTACAAATGGAGGATTTATAACAGAGTAGCAATCACACACTTATTACATCGAGTATCTCAAAGGAGAAATAAGTATGATCAATATGGCTTAAGGCCATCTAATATGATAACAGCAGAAGACTTGGAAGATAAGTGAGTCCATCAACTCTAACGGCATCACTGAGTATAAGACCACGACCTAAGGCACCTTACTCGTCGTCTGAAAAGTCTGCAACATAAAACGTTGCAGCCCAAAAACGGGTCAGCACATGGAATATGCTGGCAATGTAACACATAGAGAGTAATGAACATAATAATGCTATACTACATGCATATATGGCTGGTAGAAGGCTCTATGGTTACAGTTTTGCAAAAAGCCAATATTTCCCTACTGCAAAGGAATAAATTTATTTAACTATCATGGTGGTTGTTAAACATTGAGATGGTTGACAGCATCTCAATCCCAATTAAGTATCATCATTAACCCAACAAAATTAATTAAAGTAACATGGTGATGAGATTCACATGATAATCCAAGTACTAGATACTCAAGATGTCCATAACCGGGGACACGGCTAACCATGATTAGTTTGTACACTCTGTAGAGGTTTGCGCACTTTTCCCCACAAGACTCGATCGCCTCCGCTTGATTCTCGCACTACATGATGTTTGAGAAACGGATGACCGAGACACAGTCTTTCAGAAACAATAACTCTTTACTCTGGGTGGATAGTTACACCTACTTTCCCCTACATCTGCTAGCCAACCTCTTCAAGAGATCATGTAACCTACTCAACTATGCTAGAGCCCATAATAGCTTGTGGCTGCACACGGAAGTTTCTAGCATGAATAATCTTATGATCCCTTTGAGCCTGGGTGGCCGTCCTTAGAAAAACAGGCAACACTAGATTCTCCAGGTGCCTCAATCCACCCAGATGTGAGTTTTAGTTGCCACCTTAAGTAAACCATTAATTAACAATCTCACATCTGTCGTGAATATCTCTCAAACCCAATCCACATCTACTAGCATAGCATAGCAAATATAAGCAAACGTAGAAGTAACTCCCAAGGGTTTGATAATAAACAGGGCAATAGGTACTACCTCAACTACTTCCCAATACCCACAATTTAATTAGATCCTAACCATGCAATGTTTGAGGGTTGGTCTAATGCAATAAAACTGGGTAGTAAAAGAGGTATGATCAACGTGTTACTTGCCTTGCTGATGATCCGTGAAACTTAGCGATTCGAAGTAGCAAGCGGCGCACTCCGGGTACTCTATCGCAAACAAACAAGCATACAATAAGCACTCAACAAATGCACAGGTAAAACTCAAATATCGATCTAACCAGAATGTTCAACTGAAGAACTCCGGTTTGCAAAAAGAATCAAACCAAACGAAGCAACGAAAGTCAAATGGCGAAAGAAACAAGCTTCGTTTACTAATCTGGATCTAGGTCAAATTTTACAGTAGCAAAAACTTGTTTGAGTAGGTTAAACGGAAAGAGAATTTCGAGACGAAACTCTAGGTGCTTGAATTGCCTGATTCCGATAAACGAGCGAAAAGATAAACGAAAACGAAAATCTGATCAGAAATCGTGATCTGGAATAATCGCGGAAAATCCGGCGAAAAAGAAAACTGACGAACAGTTAAACGAACGGACGTTCGTTAACAGCGACAAACCGACGAACACGTTCGTTAAAACGAACGGGTCAGTGAACGTTCACTAATTAAATAAACCGAAAAGAAATAAACCAATCTATAAAAAAAACTAGGGTTTCGAAAAAAATAAACCGAGGTTTTCTTGAAAAAAACCGGCTCGGCGGCGGCGGCTCGGCTACCTCACCGGGCAGCTCCGGCGGGGTCGGGGCGGGGCTCCTGCGGGGTCGGACGGGGGCGGCGAGGGGCGGCGGGGCTGCGCGCGTCGTCGGGAGGCGGCGGGGTGATGAGGGCGGCGGCGTTCGGGGCTTCCCGCGGCGGCGGCGGCTCGGCTCCGGCGGCGGGCTTCGGCTCGGCGTCGGGCTCCTCGGGGTGGGGAACGGGGTGAGGGAGAGGGGGCGGGGTCGGGGGTACTTACAGGAGGGGAGGGGTGGCGTGGGGGAGGGGGCAAGGCGGCGGCGTCGGTGTCCTAGCGGGACACGGCGGCGGCGGCGTCTGACTCCAGGAGGGAGACGAGGCGTGGGGCTGGCTGGGCCGTCGGCTGGGCTTCGGCCCAGTCGGCGCGCTCGGACTTTTTTTAAATAATTTTGCCGAATCTAAAAAAATCATAGAAAAATAAGTAAAAATCCAAAAATGCTAAAACAAATTTTCACCGTCTAATTAACATAATTAGAACAAGATGAACATTTTCTTGGTCCAAAAATGCAGTTTTGAAAACGTGCAATTTTTCTAATGCATTTAAAATTGCAAATAAAACCCGAATAAAATCCAATATTTCATTTTAATATTTTTCCTCCAATATTTCAATTATTTTGGAGAAGTCATATTTTCTCCTCTCACTTATTTTAGTATGAAATATTTTTTCGGAGAGAAAAATAGTTAAAACCAAAAATCCTCGTTTTATTATTTGATAAAAATCAAATATGAAAACCGGTAAAAATCCCCAACTCTCTCCGAGGGTCCTTGAGTTGCTTAGGATTTTCGAGGATTTGCCAAAATGCAATAAAATATGCTATGCAATGATGATCTAATGTATAACATTCCAAATTGAAAATTTGGGATGTTACAAACCTACCCCCTTAAGATGAATCTCGCCCTCGAGATTCGGGTTGGCTAGAAAATAGGTGAGAGTGGTTTTTCCATAGATCTTCCTCTCGTTCCCAGGTGGCTTCATCTTCAGTGTGGTGACTCCACTGAACTTTGCAGAACTTGATAACCTTGCTGCGGGTGACTCGGTTGGCATACTCAAGAATCTTAACTGGTTTCTCCTCATAGGTCAAATCACTTTCCAACTGAATCGCTTCCAGGGGCACTGTATCTCTCAGTGGTATCTCAGCCATCTCTGGGTGGCACTTCTTCAACTGGGAAACGTGAAATACATCATGAACTCCTAACAATCCTTCAGGCAATTCCAACTTGTAAGCAACTTCTCCCATATGCTCCAAAACTCTGTATGGTCCTACAAAACGGGGCGCTAACTTTCCCTTAACTCCAAAGCGCTTCACTCCTCGAAGTGGTGATACTCGAAGATAAACTCTGTCTCCGACTTCGTGAACTGTCTCCTGACGTTTAGAATCCGCATAACTCTTCTGCCTGGACTGGGCTACCTTGAGCCTATCGCGAATCAACTTCACTTTCTGTTCTGATTCCTTAACCAAGTCTGGTCCAATCAACTGGCGGTCTCCAACTTCGTCCCATAACAATGGTGTTCTACACCTCCTTCCGTACAAGGCTTCGAAAGGGGCCATCTTCAAACTGGTTTGGTAACTGTTGTTGTAAGAAAATTCTGCATATGGCAAATTGTCGTCCCAACTAGATCCATAATCTAGCGCACAAGCTCTCAGCATATCTTCAAAATCTGATTGACTCTCTTGGTCTGTCCGTCTGTCTGTGGGTGAAAAGCTGTACTGAATTCTAGCCTGGTTCCCAAAGTTTCATGTAACTGATTCCAAAACTTCGAGGTAAACTGGGTTCCTCTGTCTGATACAATCATCCTCGGAACTCCATGCAAACATACGATTCTGGTCATGTATATCTTTGCCAACTTAGCACTGGTGTAAGTGGTCTTCACTGGGATAAAATGAGCTACTTTCGTCAAACGATCGACTACAACCCATATTGAGTCATAGCCTGAATAAGTCCTGGGAAATCCCGTGATAAAATCCATGCCTAGTTTATCCCACTTCCATTCGGGTATCGGCAATGGCTGTAGCAATCCTGCTGGCTTCTGATGCTCTGCCTTCACTCTCTGACATACATCACAAACTGCTACATACTCCGCAATATCCTTCTTCATTCCGGTCCACCAGAAAGTATCCTTCAAATCCAAATACATCTTGGTATTTCCTGGGTCAATCGAATACGGTGAATCATGGGCCTCTTGCAAGATCAACTTCCTGATCTCCGGATCATTGGGCACATAAACGCGGTCCTCAGACCATAAGGTATCGTGCTCATCCTCACGAAATCCCTTGGCTTTACCTTTGCTCATCCTTTCCTTTATCTCGTCAATCTTCTTGTCTGTCTTCTGAGCTTCTCTGATCTTTTCCATCAAGGTAGACTGAATCTCCAACGTTGTTAAATAGCCTCTTGGAACTATCTCCAAACATAGCTCGCGAAGGTCCTCGGCTAATAATTTCGGTACCTCTCCGGTCATGAGGGTGTTAACATGGCTCTTGCGGCTCAATGCATTAGCTACAACGTTAGCCTTCCCTGGGTGATAATGCAATCTCATATCATAATCCTTAATGAGCTCCAACCATCTCCTTTGCCTGAGATTTAACTCCTTCTGCGTGAAAATGTACTTCAAACTCTTGTGATCCGTGTACACCTCACAATGGTTTCCGATGAGAAAATGTCTCCATGTCTTCAACGCATGCACTACGGCTGCTAACTCCAAATCATGCGTGGCATAATTCTTCTCATGGGGTTTAAGTTGTCGTGAAGCATATGAAACAACTCTTCCCTCCTGCATTAGCACTGCTCCAAGTCCTCGACGTGAAGCGTCGCAATATACTTCGTATTCCTTGCGTTGATCAGGCAGAATCAACACTGGTGATGTAACCAAACGTTTCTTCAACTCTTGGAAACTAGCTTCACATTCCTCAGTCCAATTGAATTTGATGTCCTTCTTTAACAGCTCTGTCATGGGCTTAGCAATTCTTGAGAAATTCTCAATGAACCTCCGGTAGTATCCTGCAAGTCCAAGAAAACACCGGATTTCTCCAACTGACGTGGGTGATTCCCAGTTTGTTACTGTGTCAACTTTGGCGGGGTCTACTGCTATTCCTTCTCCGGATATAACATGTCCGAGGAATCCAACTTCCTTCAACCAAAACTCACATTTGCTGAACTTGGCGTATAACTGATGTTCTCTGAGCTTCTCAAGTACCAAACGCAAATGCTCCTTATGCTCTTCTTCATTCTTGGAGTAGACCAAAATGTCATCAATGAACACCACGACGAATTTATCCAAAAACTCCATAAACACTTTGTTCATCAGGTTCATGAAATAGGCAGGTGCGTTAGTCAGACCAAATGACATAACGGTATACTCATATAGCCCATACCTGGTGGTAAAAGCTGTCTTAGGTATATCCTGCTCTCGAATCTTTAACTGATGGTATCCTGATCGTAGATCGATCTTGGAAAATACCTTAGCTCCTTGTAATCGGTCAAACAGATCATTGATCATTAGCAGTGGGTACTTGTTCTTGATGGTCACTTCATTCAATCCATGATAGTCAACAACCATCCTCAACGATCCATCTTTCTTCTCCACTAGAAGTACTGGTGATCCCCAAGGTGACGAACTTGGGCGAATATAGCCTTTATCCAGTAACTCCTTAATCTGCTTCTTAATCTCCTCCAAATCTTTGCGGGCATCCTGTACGGTCTCTTAGATATTGGCCCTGTGCCTGGCAAAAGTTCAATCAAAAACTCAATGTCTCTATCTGGTGGCATGCCTGGCAATTCTTCTGGGAATACATCCGGGTAATCTTTCACCACTGGTACGTCCTCCTGTACAACTCCTGATAAGGAATTCACCTGAATCCTCTTCGGCATATGCCTGGATACATACTTAATCCTTCTTCCTTCTGGGGTGGTAAGCAAAATTGTCTTACTGGTGCAATCGATGTTTCCTCCATACATCGATAGCCATCCATTCCCAAAATCACATCCAAACCTTGCGACTCCAAAACTATTAGGTCTGAGGGGAAAACATGCCTACCTATGGCCAATGGCATCTGAAAACATCCTTGGCTTGCCATATACTCTGCTCCTGGCGAGGTTACTAACATAGGTGTTCTAAGAACTTTGGTGGGCAATTTATACTTATCCACAAATCCCCTTGATATGTATGAATGCGATGCACCAGTATCAAAAAGAACGATTGCAGTAAATGACTTAACCAAAAACTTACCTATTACTGCATCAGGTTGTGCTTCAACCTCCTCCACGTAAACGTGGTTCACTTGTCCTTTATTGAACGGGTTAGGCTTCTTCCCAGAGCTTCCATTGCCATTTCCATTCTGGGCTTCCAGGCATTCAGTTGCATAATGTCCAGTCTTCTGGCACTTGAAACAAGTAATGTGGCTCAGATCCCTCTTGGCTGGGGTAGATGGGTTATTACGGTTCTGCCCGTTGCTTCCTCCATTCCCATTACCATTCTTGGGTCCATTATGGTTGTGCGAACTAGCTCCTCCATGGGTATGCTGAAACTGTCCTCCCGATTTCAGGGCAAAACCTGGCTTCTGTTGAGCTCCAGAATTGTACTTCCCTTGTCCATACTTCCTCTTACGGTTTTCAATCTGCTACTGCTTCCCTTCAATCACGAGTGCTCTATCTACCAACTCCTGGTAGTTGTTGAAAGTTGCTACCATCAGCTGCATGCTCAGCTCGTCATTCAGTCCTTTGAGAAACTTCTCCTGCTTGGCTGCATCTGTAGCAACGTCATCTGGAGCATAACGTGCTAACTTACTAAAGTCCTCCACATACTGGCCTACGGTGCGTCCTCCTTGGCGTAGGTTGCGAAACTCACACTTCTTCATAGCCATAGCTCCTGCTGAAACATGGGCAGTACGGAAAGCTTGCTGAAATTGGTCCCATGTGACAGTGTCAATAGGGTGTGTGGCTGTGTAATTCTCCCACCATGATGCTGCGGGTCCATCAAGCTGATGTGCGGCAAAACGCACTCTCTCCGCATCTGTGCATCCTGCAGTGGTCAACTCCCTTCCAAGTTTGCGGAGCCAATCATCTGCAACAATCGGCTCGGTGCTGCTGGAAAACACCGGCGGATTTAGCCTCAAGAAATGGGCTAAGTGATCAACAGGTGGTGGTGGTGGGTTGTTGTTGTTGTTGCCTTGGTTCTGTACTAACACTTGCATCAGGGCATTCTGCTGCTGAATCAACTGAGTGATCTCCAGTGGGAAAACAAATCCGGTGTCGCGTCTCGGAGGCATCTGATAGGTTTAGAAAAGATGAGATATAGAATAGAATGAGGTCTAGAGAGAAAACACTACCCATATGCTCATGAGACAAAACACAATCAATATTACTCAATCAAACAAACAAGGCACACAATCGATCTAGCTATTGTTACAAAAGTGCTCGGACTATACTATTTACATGGGGGGGTACTACTACTGATATGGTGGTCTACTAGAAATTTTGATCGGTCGAAGACTCCATGATATCTGCTCCAGCTTCATCAACAAAGTCATCTTCACTGGGGTCTGAGTCGGTGTCGTCGATGAGGATGTAGTTATCCGGGCAAGTAGAATCGTCGTCTTGTCCTCCAGGTGATGGGTCTCCCAGCAATACTTCAATCTTCTGTATCAGTTCGCCGTTCTTCTCCAACAACGTGGCGATCTCCTCCTCATATCCATCACGCGTAGACTTGAGTTCTTCCTCCAACTCCGTGATCTTGGTTAATGCCTTCTTCAGATATATCATGTCTGAGCACATCCGGTTCTCCTGGCAACGAATGTGTTGGTTTTGCTCCTGGATGAAAGCTGCAATTGATCCATCCTTCTTGGTGCTGATCATCTCCCATTGCTCATCCCGGCGTCCACAAATCTGATAGATAGTATCCTTAAGCTCCCTGCGGTAGACTTCTCCAATGCGTCCCAAAGAGATGTGGGCTGCCATGCTCTTCCCTAAACTCCAGGTTGGTGCATCAAAGGAAAACTCTATCGGCTCAGTGACTGGCGTAACGTCCTTCCAGGAACTTGAACTTGAATCTTCCAGCGCTCCTCTTCTGGTAGTGTGGCGTTGTGGGTCCCGGTGAAGCTTGGTATTTCGATGTTTAGGTACTTAGTGACTTCCTTCAAGTGTCGTCCAAAAGGTGTATCTTCATTAGGTTGCATGAACTTGTTCCTTGCATCCGCCATTCCTAAAAGAGTAGAAAGTGGAGAGGACTCAGAAATGAGAAGAGAGTAGTGTTCTAGGGTTTAGGCTTAGTGGTCGTGTCCTACAGTCAGCATGTGCTCTGATACCACCTTTGTAGCGACCAGACCTCAAACAGTCTGTGCTCTGTGCTTTAGTGTCATCCCTGGATCAGTAATGCTGACACACAGTACAAATGGAGGATTTATAACAGAGTAGCAATCACACACTTATTACATTGAGTATCTCAAAAGAGAAATAAGTATGATAAATATGGCTTAAGGCCATCTAATACGATAACAGCGGAAGACTTGGAAGATAAGTGAGTCCATCAACTCCAACGGCATCACTGAGTATAAGACCACGACCTAAGGCACCTTACTCGTCGTCTGAAAAGTCTGCAACATACAATGTTGCAGCCTGAAAACGGGTCAGCACATGGAATATGTTGTCAATGTAACACATAGAGAGTAATGAACATAATAATGCTATACTACATGCATATATGGCTGGTAGAAGGCTCTATGGTTACAGCTTTGCGAAAAGCCAATTTTTCCCTACTGCAAAGGAATAAATTTATTTAACTATCATGGTGGTTGTTAAACATTGAGATGGTTGACAACATCTCAATCCCAATTAAGTATCAGCATTAACCCAACAAAATTAATTAAAGTAACATGGTGATGAGATTCACATGATAATCCAAGTACTAGATACTCAAGATGTCCATAACCGGGGACACGGCTAACCATGATTAGTTTGTACACTCTGCAGAGGTTTGCGCACTTTTCCCCACAAGACTCGATCGCCTCCGCTTGATTCTCGCACTACATGATGTTTGAGGAACGGATGACCGAGACACAGTCTTTCAGAAACAATAACTCTTTACTCCGGGTGGACAGTTACACCTACTTTCCCCTACATCTGCTAGCCCACCTCTCCAAGATATCATGTAACCTACTCAACTATGCTAGAGCCCATAATAGCTTGTGGATGCACACGAAAGTTTCTAGCATGAATAATCTTATGATCCCTTTGAGCCTGGGTGGCGGTCCTTAGAAAAATAGGCAACACTGGGTTCTCCAGGTGCCTCAATCCACCCAGATGTGAGTTTTAGTTGCCACCTTAAGTAAACCATTAATTAACAATCTCACATCTGTCGTGAATATCTCTCAAACCCAATCCACGTCTACTAGCATAGCATAGCAAATATAAGCAAACGTAGAAGTAACTCCCAAGGGTTTGATAATAAACAGGGCAATAGGTACTACCTCAACTACTTCCCAATACCCACAATTTAATTAGATCCTAACCATGCAATGTTTGAGGGTTGGTCTAATGCAATAAAACTGGGTAGTAAAAGAGGTACGATCAACGTGTTACTTGCCTTGCTGATGATCCGTGAAACTTAGCGATTCGAAGTAGCAAGCGGCGCACTCCGGGTACTCTATCGCAAACAAACAAGCATACAATAAGCACTCAAAAAATGCATAGGTAAAACTCAAATATCGATCTAACCAGAAAGTTCAACTTAAGAACTCCGGTTTGCAAAAAGAATCAAATCAAACGAAGAAACGAAAGTCAAATGGCGAAAGAAACAAGCTTCGTTCACTAATCTGGATCTAGGTCAAATTTTACAGTAGCAAAAACTTGTTTGAGAAGGTTAAACGGAAAGAGAATTTCGAGACAAAACTCTAGGCACTTGAATCACCTGATTCCGATAAACGAGCGAAAAGATAAACGAAAACGAAAATCTGATCAGAAATCGCGATCTGGAGTAATCGCGGAAAATCCGGCGAAAAAGAAAACTGACGAACAGTTAAACGAACGGACGTTCGTTAACAGCGACAAACCGATGAACACGTTCGTTAAAACGAACGGGTCAGTGAACGTTCACTAATTAAATAAACCGAAAAGAAATAAACCGATCTATAAAAAAACTAGGGTTTCGAACAAAAAATAAACCGAGGTTTTTTTGGAAAAAACCGGCTCGGCCGCGGCGGCTCGGCTACCTCATCGGGCAGCTCCGGCGGGGTCGAGGCGGGGCTCCGGCGCGGTCGGACGGGGGCGGCGGGGCTGCGGGCGTCGTCAGGAGGCGGCGAGGAGACGAGGGTGGCGGCGTTCGGGGCTCCCCGCGGCGGCGGCGGCTCGGCTCCGGCGTCGGGCTTCGGCTCGGCGTCGGGCTCCTCGGGGTGGGGAACGGGGTGAGGGAGAGGGGGCGGGGTCGGGGTACTTATAGGAGGGGAGGGGTGGCGTGGGGGAGGGGGCAAGGCGGCGGCGCCGTCCGACTCCAGGAGGGAGACGAGGCGCGGGGCTGGTGGGCCGTCGGCTGGGCTTCGGCCCAGTCGGCGCGCTCGGCGTTTTTTTTAATAATTTCGCCGAATTTAAAAAAATCATAGAAAAATAAATAAAAATCCAAAAATGCTAAAACAAATTTTCACCGTCTAATTAAAATAATTAGAACAAGATGAACATTTTGTTGGCCCAAAAATGCAGGTTTGAAAACGTGCAATTTTTCTAATGCATTTAAAACTGCAAATAAAACCAGAATAAAATCCAATATTTGATTTTAATATTTTTCCTCCAATATTTCAATTATTTTGGAGAAGTCATATTTTCTCATCTCATTTATGAAATATTTTTTCGGAGAGAAAAATAGTTAAAACCAAAAATCCTCGTTTTATTATTTGATAAAAATCAAATATGAAAACCGGTAAAAATCTCCAACTCTGTCCGAGGGTCCTTGAGTTTCTTAGGATTTTCAAGGATTTGCCAAAATGCAATAAAATATGCTATGCAATGATGATCTAATGTATAACATTCCAAATTGAAAATTTGGGATGTTACATGTCATTCATTCATATTGACTGAGACATTATCTTAACAATGCCTTGTTTCAACATGTATAAAGAACGACAAAGCAGAAAAGTACCATTCCTAAAACAATGCAACTGATTCATTTGAACAGAGACATTATCTTAACAATACCTTGGTTAAACATGTAGAAAGAACTACAAAGCAGGATAGTACCATTCCTAACAAGTGTTGCAGTTTTGAACTAAGATTCAGTAGTTAATTAATTCTGAGAGTGGCATTGCTTAATTTTACAAGCGGCATTAGATTAACAAAAAGCATAAACAGTTCCAGGGGAGAGTGGGTGCAACAACAGTATGTGCTTCCATCTACTTATAAAGGGGGTGAGGCAGAGTTTGTTGTAACAAAGCAACAAGCATCATGTCTGGGTTGGTCCCATTTTTGTTCACTACTTAATGGGAAAAGACAGCAATACAATAGCTTCAATTCAACATTTATTTAAAACAGTACCAATACAAGTAGCACAACATCTCAAAGCACACTGCACAATCATGTGGATGAAGGCCTGTACTGACCTTTCATGAGACGACAACGATAAAATACGATCTCAATCTCCTTTTGTGCAGTTCCACCAAAATTAAGCAAAGTCACCGGTGTGACATTCAAGTTGAACTGCACAAAACACTCTTAAAACATAAGTGTTTCGAGTAGCGAAGCAAAATGTCGCAATAGCAACAAGTTGAACCGATAGCCCTGTTTTAACAGAGGCAAAAAAGGAAACAATTACTTGCCGATAAAGGAGGATGAAACAAACGGTGACAGAAAGAAGCATCTAACTTATCTTGGATGGAAAACAAAGTAGGACAGTAGCATTTCTAAAACGGTTGCATTGATTCATATTAACAGAGACATTCTCTTGAAACAACATTCGTTTAAAAATGTAATTTACTTTTAACAGTGGCATTGCTTCAATTTTCCGGCGGCATTCTTAGATTAACAACATCAAAATAGCTATATGGGACATGCCAGCACCATGTGCATCCACACGTATAAATGGGTGATGCAGAGTATGTAGCCAAGCAGCATATATGCGCTGGTCCCATATTTGTTCTCTTTGAACCTTCTTCCTATGTGAGGGCAGCAAATCTAGTGCTGCACAAACTACCCGACCCCCCAGTTTCTTTCCCTTTTCGACCTACAAAGCGGCTGGATAGCCAGTCTATACTACTTTCCGCCCCTCCTTTCCTCTTTGAACCACGTCCTAGATTCTTGCTCCAGCCCACCGCACCCTTCTTTCCTCTTTGAACCAAGACCTAGATTCGACTACAGATCGAAAAAGATCCACATGCAGCTAGAGCAACGACGGTTTCAAAGAAACTTATACCTTGGGGTCGTCGGGATGTGGCAAGGCGTGTGGCGGGAGGCCGGATCTGCCCACACTACATACGACAGCGAGGCATAAGGGGTCAGTGACCCTCCCGCACAGGCGCTGGGTGAAAGAGAACAGCGCAGCCGGCAGTGGATTGCCTCCCTCGCCGAAGGCGATAGAGTGAACGCTGCACCTCCTCCCCTTCCCGGTGCGACAGGATACGGACGCCTCCTTCACCAGCTGTGAGGGGGGAGAGAGAGAGACAAGAGGCCAACGCAGTCTTGTTTAGATCTTGTGAAGAGAGGGTGAGAGACTGTGAATATAGCAAACCCTAGCAAATGAACGCTGAGCCTCCAACGTGTAACATATATGTAGTGCGGCGAGCGTGTGGAGAGTGCAAACCCTAGCGAACAAGCGTTGAGGCTCCCGCATATATATATACTACTGTAGTACGGACTGAGCTCCGGCGCCTTCACTGCACCTGCTTTTGGCTGTATGACAGGTGAGCCAGCCACATTTTTCGCCCACCTGTCATAAATCCAAAGGCAGGTGCACTAAGTCAATGAAGCTGCGTCCATATAGTACTCTCGTGTATACAACTAATATATAGTGCAGTGGTTTTCTTATTCTCTCCATAACAATCGTTTTAAATTGTGTAAGTACGAAACGAAACTCTTTATTTAATGTACAGTGTAGAAAACTAGTACTACTTCCGATGAACTAATGATCCACGCCCACGCGTCCTGGTCGCACTTCCTGTCCTTCACGTGTGGTACACTACCCTCCCTTAAGTGAACAACCACACATGCGCCAAATTATCGGAAACGTGTGAGAGTGTGTACAAATAAAGAATTTTAATTTCAATTATCGGAAAGGTTTGAGAGTATTACAAAGTTTGACTTCAGTCAAATCTAATATGCGGAGTAAATAAAAATGGAGGGCTACTACGTCCATCCGGGTTTTTAGTCCACACCATTTTATAAATCAAAGTTAATAGCTGGACAAATAAAATTACAGAGGAGCTGGAGACAAAGTTGTGAGAAGGCTTAGAAATCAATACAAAACTTATGCTCTTAGTACCAACGTCGATCCTTCTTTGAGGAAACATTTGGTTCATAGCCAATTGTGTGATAAAATTGCACCAACGTGAAAGACGACTGCGTCTCCAACGACCAAGGTGAACTGACGAAGGATATCATCTTTGTGCGTAACAAGCAACGAGCACTGTCGGAGTAAATGGCCACGGGTAGCCTAACCGACTGCCCCTGGTTCTTCTGAAAAAATTATCAGGCCTTCGGGCCTCCAAGCACTCCGAGCATTGGGCCGCCTTCCCTGGCCGGCTACCTTCGAAGCCGACTCCCGGAAGGCGACCCAGCCTCACCAACTCCTCCCCAGGACAACTACGGGGTGGCCGACTCCAAGAAGCCGGCCAAGAAGGACGCCGACTCCTAGGAGCCGGCCGAGACCATAACCACCAAAGCTGTTCCCACATAACGGCGGCACGACGGGGTGTGGCCATAGTGCGGCCCAATACCCCCAAAGCCCGAGGCGGGCATGGCTACAGGAGGCCGTACGGGACGGCCGTCTCCCGTGCGGCTCGGCACTGTAGCCATGCTGGCCTCGATGTCACCCACGAACGACTACCGTACGGCCCGCGGGAGGCGGGCCCCTTCAGCCAGAGAGAGGCGTGAAGGCGGCCCGGCCTTTCCCAGTCGGCCAAGAGCGTAGCCGGCCTCCAGAAGACGGCTACTCCCTTCCTCGAAGCAGGAGCCCCATTAAGGAGACAAGACGAGGTAAGGCTACAGTGAGAGCCCCCGAGGCGGCCCACTGTAGACACGCTTACCTCGACAAAGCCCTCGTCATCAGAGGCGCGGCTACAGTAAGTAGCCGCCGACAAGACCCTAGGCGGTGGGGCCGGCCTGTCGACCAAGTAGCCGGCAGCCGGCGGGACCCACCAGCCGGCGGGACCCAGCTCCCGGCGGAGAAGCCGGCGAGCGTAGACACTGACGGCTGGGACCAGAGCCCAGCCGGATTACCATTGTACCCCCGGGGGGTAGGCCTATATAAACCCCCCGGAGCACCCATGCAAAGGGTTGGCCTCTGAGCATAGTTGGCTTCCAAGCATAGCACACACACCATAGATAGAGGGAAGCAAGAGCTAGCCTTGTTCTTCTTCCCCCTTGATCCCAAACAGCTCTAGGAGCGATTGTAGCTACCCTTTCTCGATCTAGTGATCATGCGGAGACCCCGCAGAGCAGGACTAGGGGTGTTATCTCCTCGGAGAGCCCCGAACCTGGGTAAGATCCGCCGGCGTGCATGTCTTCACCTCATCCCGTTTCCGGGCACCGGCGACGTTTTATTGGCTCCCACAATGATAAGCCATTCCTTGGCATATGTCGCACCAACCACCCGACATTTGGCGCCCACCGTGGGGCCAGGTGCACCGTCGTCCGGAGACCTGTTCTGGACGGGAACCCTCTTCCTCCCCCGCGAGCGCAGCCAGCCTGCTGCGCCCGATGGCGTTTGCCTCGACGCGCTGCAAGGCGTCGACGACGCCTGCGCAGCGAGCCGCCTCGCCGATCTGCTCGGCGAGACTCGCATCTCCGACGAGCCTGCGTCCGACGCAGGCACCGACTACCCCGAGAGCCGCCTCGTCAGCCTCCTCGACCAACTTCACGTCTCCAGCAAGCCTGCTGCGGACATGGAGTCGGTCGGCTCCACCGACCCGATGCTCATCGACTCCGACAACGCGTCGCTTGACGCCTACCCCTCCGACGTGGTGGTCTTCGACGACCCCCTCCCTCGAGCTGACAGCGGCAGCAGCGCTGTCACCGAAGTGCTGGTCATCAGCCACGTCTCCAACTCGGGCGAGAATGCCCGCGACGCTCAGCGAGCGGCGATGCACGACCTCTCCGTCCCCATCCCGGCCGACGCCGACGCCGAGACCATGGAGGCACGCCGCCTTGCCCTCATCGCGGAGGGCCAGAAGATAGCCTCGATGAGACGCCTCACCGAGGCTCACCAGCGCGAAGTCGACCGCGCCGCCTTCGGCACGCCGCCGCCTAGCGGCCCGAGCCGAGCCGGCTTCGTCCAGAAGCGCGGCGCAGCCGTCGCCAGCATGCTGGGCGCGGATCGCCCCGTCTACGCCACCCCGCTCGAGAATCTGCGAGCCGATCCAACAGCTGCTCAACGCGGCTGCAGAACGGCACGAAGCCGGCGCCCCTGCTGATAGTCATCCCCCGCGCCGGGAGCACGCCGCGACGTCCCGCTCGCCGACTGCGAGCGGCGCGCGCCAGAAGAAAGACAAGGAGCCAGCTGCCAGCCGCAGCCGGACTCGCATCACCATCGAGCGCGACGCGGATGGCCACCCTCGAGCTGTAGAGCACCAAGGAAATCTGCCTCCTCCCCCGCCTCGAAGAGAAAGACGCCTCACTCCGCCGCCTATCACACACCTGACTATTGGCGACCGACTCGGCCGCCGAGAAGGAGTCGGCGAGAACGACGCCCGCCACAGGATCGACCACCTTGCTCGATCCTTGGCGCTAGAAGAAGAAGATGATGTCGGCCCACCATGCTTTGGCCCCCGCATCCGCGACGAGCCCTTCCCCAAAGGGTTCTCGCTCCCCAGAGACACGCCCAAGTACAACGGCTCGGTGAAGCCGGAAGATTGGCTCATCGACTACTCCACGGCCGTCAGCATAGCCAACGGCAATCGGCGCGTCGCGGTGAAGTACGTCCCCCTCATGCTGCAAGGCACGGCGCACACATGGCTCAACATCCTCAAGCCCTACAGCATCAACAGTTGGCTGGACTTCACCGAAGTCTTCATCCGCAACTTCACCAGCACCTACAAGCGGCCTCCCAAGCCTCGCCAGCTCTCCCTCTGCGTCCAAGGGCCCAACGAGTCGACCAGCGACTACCTCACGCGATGGGCCGAGCTCCGCAACTCCTGCGAGGGAGTGCACGAGGTCCAGGCCATCGAGTACTTCACCGTCGGGTGCCGAGAGGGCACCCTCCTCAAGCACCGACTCCTCTGCGACGAGTCGGCTACCCTCGACGAGTTACTAGTCATCGCCGACAAGTACGCCACAGCCGACTCCTCAATGAAGACCGAGCTGAGAGTATACGCCTCTGGGAAGGTGATTGCTCCGGCTCCCAAGACGTCGGCTGGCGACCCTAATCGGCGCCCCTACCAGAATGACCACAAGCGCAAGGGCCCCATGCCGATTTCCTCCAGTCGGCAGGTGGCCACAGTTGAAGATGAGCAGCCTGAAGAACGGCCCGCTCCCAAGAAGAAGGGTGGAAGGCCGGCTTGGCAGCCGTCTTTCTCCTACGAACAAGCACTCGATGCCCCCTGCAAGTTCCACAGCGGCGCGAAGCCGTCCAACCACACAACTCGGAAATGCCACTGGCTCACCCGCATCACCAAGGGCGAGGGAATGCTGCCGCCTCCGCCTCCCGGCCCGCCGCTTCCAGCCCCTCAGCAGTCGGCGGCTCGACCGGCAGTCGGCGCCATCCAAGACGAATTCCCCGAAGAGCACGCCGCCTACGTCGTCTTCACAAGTCAAGCCGACGACAAGCGCAGCCGACGCCGGCAGCACCAGGAAGTGAATGCAGTCGCCACTAGCACTCCCAAGTTCATGCATTGGTCAGAAAAGCCAATCAGCTGGAGCCAGGCCGACCACCCAGAGGTGATGCCTTCGCCTGGCTCCTATGCAATGGTCTTGGATGTCACCCTCGCGACTGAGAGGCGAGCTGCCAGATTTTCCCGCGTTCTGATAGACGGCGGAAGCAGTATCAACATACTGTACCGCGATAGCATGGAGAAGCTGAACATCAAAGCGAAGCAGCTCATGCTGAGCCGCACCGTCTTCCATGGTATCGTACCCGGCCTGTCTTGCTCTCCAATCGGCAAGATCAAAATGGATGTCCTCTTCGGAGACAAAGATCATTTTCGCCGGGAAGCAATATGGTTCGAGGTAGTGGATTTGGAGAGCCCCTATCATGCATTGCTTGGCCGACCTACTCTGGCCAAGTTCATGGCCATGCCCCATTACGCCTACCTGAAAATGAAGATGCCGAGCTCGAAGGGGATCATCACGGTAGCCGGCGACTACAAGAAGTCCATCGAGTGCGCCATGGCCAGTAGCCGGCTGGCCGAGTCCCTCGTGGTGGCAGAAGAGAAGAAGATGTTGGAACGGGTTGTGGCCATGGCCGGCAAGCAGCCGGCCTTGTCCCCCAACCCCAAGGATTGTGATGCGCAGGGCTCCTTCCAGCCTGCAAAAGAGACGAAGAAGATACCTCTGGACCCGGAGCACCCGGAGAGGTTCGCTGTCATTGGGGCGAGCTTGGACAGTAAATAGGAAGGCGAGCTCGTCGACTTCCTCCGTGAGAATCGAGACATCTTTGCATGGTCCCCAAAGGACATGCCGGGTGTCCCGAAGGATTTCGCCGAGCACAAATTACATGTCGGAGATGATGCGAAGCCGGTCAAGCAGCCCCTCCGCCGACTATCAGAACAGAAGCGAAGAATTGTGGGAGAAGAGATAGCCCGGCTCCTTGCAGCCGGCTTTATCATGGAAGTGTTCTTTCCAGAGTGGCTTGCCAACCCAGTTCTGGTTCTGAAGAAGAATAACAAGTGGCGTATGTGTATAGACTACACTAGTCTGAACAAGGCCTGCCCAAAGGATCCATTTGCCCTGCCACGGATTGACCAAGTGATAGACTCCACAGCCGGATGCGAGCTATTAAGTTTTTTGGATGCATACTCAGGGTATCATCAGATCAAGTTGGACCCAGCTGACCGCCTGAAGACTGCCTTCATCACACCCTTTGGAGCTTTCTGCTACCTGACAATGACATTCGGCTTGAGAAATGCCGGTGCCACTTTTCAGCGTTGCATGCAGAAATGTCTCTTGAAACAACTCGGCAGAAATGCCCACGTCTACGTAGACGACATTGTGGTGAAGACAGAGAAGCGCGGTACCTTGCTGGAAGACCTGAGAGAAACATTTGCCAACTTGCGCCGATTCCAAATCAAGCTCAACCCCGAGAAGTGCGTGTTCGGAGTGCCAGCCGGCCAGCTGCTAGGCTTCCTGGTCTCCGAACGCGGCATTGAGTGCAACCCCGTCAAGATCAAGGCCATCGAGAGGATGGAGATTCCCACCAAGCTGCGAGATGTGCAGAAGTTCACTAGCTGATTAGCCTCCCTGAATCATTTTATCAGCCGACTAGGAGAAAAGGCTCTCCCCCTGTACCGACTCATGAAGAAGTCCACTCACTTTGAGTGGAATGATCAAGCCGACCAAGCCTTCCATGAGTTGAAGAAAATGTTGACCACTCCGCCTGTCCTGGCAGCGCCGACTGAGAAGGAGCCCATGCTCCTCTACATCGCCGCGACTAGCCAAGTCATCAGCACTGGTGTTGTGGTCTAGCGCCCGGAGGAAGGCCGAGCCCAGCTGGTCCAGAGGCCGGTGTACTATCTCAGCGAAGTACTGTCCAGCTCAAAGCAAAACTACCCGCACTACCAAAAGATGTGCTATGGGGTGTACTTCGCTGCCAAGAAATTGAAGCCCTACTTCCAAGAGCACCCCATCACGGTCGTGTGCACTGCCCCGCTCGCCGAGATCATAGGCAGCCGGGATGCATCCGGCCGGGTGGCCAAATGGGCCATTGCCTTGGCGCCCTACACGATCTTCTATCAACCCCGCACCGCCATCAAGTCGCAAGCATTGGCCGACTTCCTCGTCGACTGGGCCGAGACCCAGTACTTACCGCCGGCTCCCGACTCTACCCATTGGCGGATGCACTTTGACGGGTCCAAGATGCGTACCGGCTTGGGAGCCGGCATCGTCCTCACCTCTCCCAAAGGCGACAAGCTCAAGTACACGCTGCAGATCCACTTCGCCGCCTCCAACAACGTCGCCAAGTACGAGGCGCTCGTACACGGGCTCCGGCTAGCCAAAGAGCTTGGTATACGCCGGATCCCGTGCTACGGCGACTCAGACTTGGTGGTCCAGCAATCATCTGGCGACTGGGACGCCAAGGACGCGAACATGGCAAGCTATCGTTTCCTCGTCCAGCAGATAAGCGGATACTTCGAAGGGTGCGAGTTCCTTCACGTGCCAAGGGCCGACAACGACCAAGCAGATGCCCTAGCACGGATCGGCTCCACCCGACAAGCCATACCGACTGGCGTCTCCCTCCGGCGCCTCCTCAAGCCGTCCATCAAGCCGTCTCCAGAGTCGGATTCCATCTTCGTACCGCCTGCGCCAGATACAGTCGGATCCGACTGGAGAAATCCCGCAGGCGGCACGGGGACTTCGACAACCGGCCCGGGGACTTCGGAACCCGGCCCGGGGAATGCAGCAGTCGGCCCGGGGACTGCAGCGGCACAAGAAGCGGTGGCCGACTCCAATGCAACACCCAACCCACCCACCCGAGTCTTGGTGGCCACATTAACAGAAGAAGAAGTCACAGCTCCCTCATGGGCCCAGCCCATCCTCAAGTTCCTAGTCAGCAGAGAGCTGCCGGCTGACGAGATCTCAGCAAGACTAGTGCAACGACGAGCCGCAGCATACACAATAATCAACAGAGAGCTTGTGAAGCGCAGCGTCACCGGAGTCTTCCAGCGTTGTGTCGAGACAGAAAAAGGAGTGGCAATCCTCAAAGACATCCACCAAGGCGAATGCGGCCACCACGCAGCCTCAAGATCCCTTGTGGCCAAGGCTTTCCGCCATGGTTTCTTCTGGCCAACTGCCTTGGAGGATGCTAAAGAAATAGTCAAGAGCTGCAGAGGATGTCAAGTTTTTAGTTCCAAGCAACACCTGCCGGCTTCTGCCCTCAAGACCATTCCCCTTACTTGGCCTTTTGCCATCTGGGGACTGGACATGGTGGGCCCTTTCAAGACAGCCCGCGGCGGCCTGACACATCTACTGGTCGCCGTGGACAAGTTCACAAAGTGGATCGAAGCTAACCGGATTAAGAAGCTGAACGGGCCGACTGCCGTGACATTCATCACCGACATCACTACTCGATACGGCGTGTCGCACAGCATCATCACCGACAACGGCACGAACTTCGCCAAAGGAGCACTGGCACGTTTCTGCGTGACGCAGGGCATCCGACTGGACTTAGCGTCCGTTGCCCACCCGCAGTCAAACAGCCAGGTCAAGCGAGCAAATGGACTCATCCTCTCCGGCATCAAGCCCCGACTGGTTGTACCACTGGAGCGATCGGCCGGCTGCTGGCTCAAAGAGCTGCCGGCTGTCCTCTGGAGTCTGCGCACTACACCCAACAAGTCAACCGGCTTCACTCCATTCTTCCTCGTGTACGGTGCCGAGGCTGTCATCCCAACAGACATCGAGTTCGACTCGCCTCGGATCACCATGTACACGGAGGAGGAAGCCAAAGAAGCAAGAGAAGACGGAGTCGACCTACTGGAAGAAGGCCGGCTGTTAGCCCTCAGCCGGTCCGCCATCTACCAGCAAGGGCTGCGCCGCTACTACAACCGCAAGGTCAAGCCAAGATCCTTCCAAGAGGGCGACCTTGTGCTCCGGCTGATCCAGCGAACAGCCGGCCAGCACAAGCTCTCGGCCCCTTGGGAAGGCCCCTTCGTCGTCAGCAAGGCACTCGGCAATGACTCCTACTACTTGATCGACGCGCAAAAACCAAGAGCACGCAAGAGAGACGACTCCGGCAAGGAGTCGGAGCGACCATGGTACGCAAACCTCCTAAGACGATTTTACAACTAAAAAGCGGTATGTATCACGCTCCCCTTTTGTATTAAGTACAAACCAACAGGCCCCCCGAACAGTACTCGGGGACTGCCTTTTATTTATCTATGAATGACGAGTGTCATATCCATGAATGTATTATTACATTTTGAATTTTTGTCCGGCACCGGGTTCGACTAGTCGGCCCGGGGACTGGCCGCCTTGAGCTATATCGAAAGTTTTTCCTAAAGTCAGAAAAGTAGTGCGCCGGCTCCCGAGTCCTCTCTTGTTGAAAGTCGCAGCTCAAAGAACTGACTGTCCGACTAGCAAGAGGAAAGACAGAAAGGACGCCCACACGAAAAACGGCTAAGGAACAACGAACCTATATAGCAAAGAGACGGCCTCCAAACATGCCTGCCGGCTACCAGAGCAGCCGACTGGCCGGCTTCCTAAAAAACTTAGCTTTAGTCCAGCAGAGCTAAAGTACTTCCCCCTCCCCAATCGGCCAGGCACTCCCCCGGCTACAGATTGCAGAGCAACTGTTTGACTGGGGAGGCGGCAACCAAGGGAGGGCGGCAAAGGAAAAAGCAGAAGGACAAAAAGCAAAAAGTACAAGGAAAGGCCAAATGCATAAGTCATATATATACATAAAGCCGCCAACAGGCCGGCAACAGACATAAGTTTGAATACACCCAGTGGGTGGAATTGTGCGAATTTAACCAAACATTGTTCTAAAGAGTAACAAGACAGGAAAAGCAAAAGACGGCAGACTAGGGCGCGACATGGAGGCCGAGCTGGTCGGTGAAGGCAGCCTCGCCGGCTGAAGGAGTGGCCGACTAGCGGGCCCCGGCTTGACCACCACCTGCGGCAGGAGGCGTGGAGGTGCGCGACGTAGTGCTGGAGGCGCGGTCAGACTGAGGCTAGCCGGCTACTCCACCAGCCGGCTCGGCGTCTTCACCCTCCTCCTCCTCCTCTTCGCCCTCGTCGCTGGAGTCGATCTTCTCCGCCGAGTCCTCACCGTACGCCGGGTCCAGCCCGAACCACTCTTCCGGCTGGGCGACTCCATTGTCGTCCACCTCGGGGGCGAAGACGCTGGTGTCGGTGTAGTCGGCGATCGCCGAAGCCCGCCGAATGATGGCCGGCCGCGCCGGCTCCAGCTCCGTGTCAGCTTGCTGCCGCCAGGTAGCCAGCTGGTCAAGGCTCAGGCCGGGATACCAGGCCTTGACGAACTCCAGCGCCCACCTGGCACCGGAGCGAGCCGCCGACGCCTTCCAAGCCTCGAAGCGGCCGACTGCCACCTCCAGCCAGTCGGCGGTCCGACTGGGGGTGCGAGGGACCACTTGGCCGGGCCAGAGGGCGGCCAAGACCTGCGCCCCGGCACGCTGAAGCCGGCGGAGCAGCCGGTGAGCCGGCTGGATGCGAGCCTGGATCGCCAGGAGCTGTTCCTCCAGCGAGCGGCCGGCGGTTGGCGAGATTTCAAAGCCGGCTTGCCTCCGCGCCTGGCGACGGGCCTCGATGGTCTGGTTGGCGGCAGTAGAATAGCCAGGGAAATACTCTGCGCAAGAAAGAAGAAGAAAGGAAGAAAAGAACACCAAAATCAGAAAAACGAGCCAAAGTGGCAGACGGCAAGAAAGGACGAAGGGGTAGGCGGCTTACCGTCAACCAGATCTTCAATCTGGCCATAGCCAGAGACTAGAGTCTGCCTGGCCTCAGCCCAGCCGGCCGCCTCCGTCTCGAACTCGGCCTGGAGAGTGGCTTCGCGGTCCTGCGCCACCTTCAGTGCCGCCTTGTGGCTTTCTTCCTGGTCGGCCAACTTCTTGGCCAGGCGGTCGCGCTCCTGCACCAAGGCGGCGAGCTCGGCATCCTTGGCACGAAGAGCAGTCTGGGACTCCCCCAGCTGTGCCCTCAGACTGGCGTTGGCCGCTGCAAAGTCGGAAGAAGAAGAAGAACAATAAGAAATCGTCAAGGAAGATCCGACCCGACTGCTCAGCAGTCGGCCCGAATCTCGGGGACTACACCCAGTGGGTGCGCTGACGCGCCCCCACGGAAGAAATAATGAATAAACCACGTACCTCGGCTCTCAGTAAGATCGGCGGTCTTCTGAGTCAGCTCCCGAGCCTGGGAGTTGAAGGCGGCCGCTCGAAGGTTGTGGTAGTCCTGCAAGATGGACAGAAGACCGAAGTGAGAACAAAAATAGCAAAGGCAAATCCACCAGTTCCAAGCCGCCTGCTCAGCAGCCGGCTCGGAACTCGGGGACTACACCCAGTGGGTGCGCTGATGCGCCCCCACGGAAGAAATCAAGATCAAGAAAAAAGCAAAGTCAAGAAGAAGCAAGATGGGGAATACTAACCCGGATGGCCGCCCGCGTTGCGAGGAACTCGTCGGTGAACTGCCTCAGCGCCGCGGCCCGGCTTTGGAGCCGGGTCCGGATGTCTTGTGCAGCCACGTTCACTACGGCTGTCCCTCCGCCCGGCGTCCACCCCGAGGTAGCACTGGCCGCCTCCGCATCTCGGGCCGACGAGCTGGAGCCCACGGCCGGCTGTGGCTCCGACGCAGCCTTCTGCGGCTCCGACGCGGCCTTCCCCGCACGCCGGCTTGGCGGAATCCGAACCGCCACCTCAACCCTCGCGGCCGGCTCGCCCTCCGCCGACTGTGCAGGCGGCGGATCAGGCCGGCCACCTTGGGCCGCCCCAGTCGGAAGGGTCGGCTCCGGTGCCTTCTCCAAGATGATGACGTCGTCGCCGCTTCCCCTCAGCCCTGGCTAGTCGCCGCTGGCTCCCCCTGGCGAGGGCTCCATGTCCCTAGGCGCCATGACGCGCAGGGGGGTGACCATCAAAACCTCCCCTGCCGCCGCCGCGGCCTCAGCCTCTGCCTGGGCCCTGGCTGCGGCCTCGGCGAGTGCCTTCGCCGCCTCCTCCTCCCGTGCCGCCTGGGCGGCGGCCGCCTTTCGTGCCTCCACCTCCCATGCCTCCTGCTCCTCCCGCGCCTCCTGCGCGTTCCTTTCCGTCGCCTCCTGGAGGTCGGCGCGGGGGTCCACGCGGCGGGTGGTGCTCCCAGAGCCCCTTGGCGACTCGACGACGGAGCCGGCAGCCACCCGCTCAAGTGACAACGGAGCTCTGATCGTCGAAGAAAAAGACAAAGGTTTCAAGAACCACCAAAGAAAATAAAGAAAGAGAGTACAAAAAGAAAGATTCGGACTTACGCCGACACGGTCTGCGGTTGCTTCACCACCTTGCGGAAACGAGCTTCCTTCGCGGCCGCCTCCTCCCGCCTGGTGGCTGCCGCCCCGCCTCTGGGTTTCTTCGTTCGGCTGCCGAACAAGCCCTGGGCGCGCGACGCTTCTGACCTCCACCCCGAGCAGGCTGCGCGGCGGAGGAGCCCGCGCCGCATCCAGATGCCGGCTGGCGGCGCGGGATGGCTTCGGCTTCATCGTCGTCCGGCCAGTCGTCAAAGGTGGCAGTGAACCCGGAGCCGCCTGTTTCGCCGCCGGCTTGGCCTCCGCCTGGCTCGACGTCTTCGTCCATATGGACCGCCCCCAGGTCGGGGTCCTCCAGGTCATGTTCGGTCCGGTCGGGGACGAAGCGGCGCTCCGCGTCTGACCCGTCGGCCGGCCGAAGCAGAGGGCTCTGTCAAAGAACAAGCCGACTAAGTCAGAGTCGGCCAAGAGATGCTCGGCAACAAGGCTGAGAGAGAGAGAGAAAAAGACACAGGGAGAGCATACCGTAGGCGGCGGATTGGCTCGGCTATACGGCTCCTTGCCGAACTGCCACGCTTCGGCGAGTTTGCAGTTCGCAAGGTGGTTCACCATGTAGGTGACCTCCTCGCGTGGCATCTCCTTGGTGCACATTCGGCTCGGATCGAGCTGGCCGCTCATCTGACAGATCAGATGAGGCCGGCTCTGGAGCGGAAGAACCCGGCGCGTGACGAACGCGGCCAGAAGGTCGGGCCCCGTCAGGCCCTCCGACTGGACCATCACCCGCAGTCGGGCGATGGCGGCGTTTCCCGCTGGTGACAGCGTCACAGCCCGGAAGGACCACTGGGGCAGCCTGCCCGCCGGTGGGCCGGCTACGTAAGCCGGCAGGTTGATGTAGTCGCCCCGTGGAGCAATCTTCCGCACGTAGAAGTACGACTTCTGCCACTTCTTCACCGATTGGATCAGCGTGATGACGGGGAAGGGGTTGTCGGCAGCCGATCTCCGCGACGCGATGAAGGCGCCAGTATGAGCCGGCACGCCCTTAATGCGCGTGCCCAGCTTCGACTGGAAGAACTCCCCCTAGAGCTCAAGGGTGGGGAGGACGCCGAGATAGCCCTCGCACAGGGTGACGAAGGCGGACAGCAGCACCACCGCGTTGGGGGTGAGATGGTGCGGCTGGAGCTGATAGAAGTCGAGCCAGGAGCGGAAGAAGGCGCTCACTGGCAGGCCGAAGCCGCGCAAGAAGTGCGAGCGGAAGACCACCCGCTCGCCCTCCTACGGCCTCGGCGAGATTTCCTTCGCCGGCGCGAGGCGGACCTCCACTTTGTCCGCGCTGGGCAGCCGCCGCGTGCCGCGGAGGAAGTCGACGTGGTCGTCATGGACATTGGAGCCGTCCCAATCCCCGCCAAGCTGCTCTACGGTGGGAGGCATGGCGAAAGCTAGCACGGCGGCGGAGGAGCGTGCGGTGGAAGAGCGCGGCGGCGAGGCGCTGTCGCAAGAACTGGCAAGAGGAAGAAGACGGTGGAAGTAGGAGGAGCGTGCGAGGGCCTGCCGCCCTCCACCTCCCCCTACTTTTAGCCTCACGAGGCCGAAGAGGCCGGACGTGGGGGGGACGTGGGATTAACTACGCCCACTCCCCCCACGTCTCGCGATTATTGTGCATAAATGCGAGCCGAAACTGCCGCACGGAACGTGGGGGCGGTTTCGGGATACAAAGGATCCGCGCCTGGGCCGGGGCGCAGACGTGGCGGGCCCCCTCCCTGCGGCGACGTCCCGTCACGCGCGTGGGCTGGCAGGCCTTCCGGCCACGTGGTTCGCAGACGGCCAGTGGCCGGCCCGTGGCCCGGTGCGCATGCCAGCGGGCTCCCGCCCTCCGACTCCAGAAGATTTCGACTCAGGCGGCGCGCCTGACCAAGGCCGGCTCCTAGCTGCCGGCTTGTCACAATAGGAAGCTGATCGAGCTTCTCAACCCCCACTCCACCTCGAAGCCCAATCAGCTTCGGGGACTACTGTCGGAGTAAATGGCCACGGGTAGCCTAACCGACTGCCCCTGGTTCTTCTGAAAAACAATTATCATGCCTTCGGGCCTCCAAGCAGTCCGAGCATTGGGCCGCCTTCCCTGGCCGGCTACCTCTGAAGCCGACTCCCGGAAGGCGACCCAGCCTCACCAACTCCTCCCCAGGACAACTACGGGGTGGCCGGCTCCAAGAAGCCGGCCAAGAAGGACGCCGACTCCTAGGAGCCGGTCGAGACCATAACCACCAAAGCTGTTCCCACATAACGGCGACACAACGGGGTGTGGCCACAGTGCGGCCCACTACCCCCAAAGCCCGAGGCGGGCATGGCTACAGGAGGCCGTACGGGACGGCCGTCTCCCGTGCGGCTCGGCACTGTAGCCATGCTGGCCTCGACGTCACCCACGACCGACTCCCATACGGCCCGCGGGCGGCGGGCCCCTTCAGCCAGAGAGAGGCGTTAAGGCGGCTCGGCCTTTCCCAGTCGGCCAAGAGCGTAGCCGGCCTCCAGAAGATGGCTACTCCCTTCCTTGAAGCAGGAGCCCCATTAAGGAGACAAGACGAGGTAAGGCTACAGTGAGAGCCCCCGAGGCGGCCCACTGTAGACACGCTTACCTCGACAAAGCCCTCGTCATCAGAGGCGCGGCTACAGTAAGCAGCCGCCGACAAGACCCTAGGCGGTGGGGCCGGCCTGTCGACCAAGTAGCCGGCAGCCGGCGGGACCCACCAGCCGGCGGAGAAGCCGGCGAGCGTAGACACTGACGGCTGGGACCAGAGCCCAGCCGGATTACCATTGTACCCCCGGGGGGTAGGCCTATATAAACCCCCCGGAGCACCCATGCAAAGGGTTGGCCTCTGAGCATAGTTGGCTTCCAAGCATAGCACACATACCATAGATAGAGGGAAGCAAGAGCTAGCCTTGTTCTTCTTCCCCCTTGATCCCAAACAGCTCTAGGAGCGATTGTAGCTACCCTTTCTCGATCTAGTGATCATGCGGAGACCCCGCAGAGCAGGACTAGGGGTGTTATCTCCTCGGAGAGCCCCGAACCTGGGTAAGATCCACCGGCGTGCATGTCTTCGCCTCATCCCGTTTCCGGGCACCGGCGACGTTTTATTGGCTCCCACAATGATAAGCCATCCCTTGGCATATGTCGCACCAACCACCCGACAAGCACTGATGGAAGACAGGTTGTTTTTCATTGAAAATCGATCAGCTTCACCATCCGACGCAACCATGAGGCGCAACCATGAGCATCGATAGGTCATCGTGGTGATGCATCATCCATTTGGCATCAACTTTGGGTGAGGCACCTATGATGTTCGACAAATCCTCACTGTGGTCTGTTTCTTCTCAGTAATCAAGCTTGAGGAAGGAAGAACCACGTGGCAGAGGACAGTGAGGCGGAACAACAATGGCCATCCAATTTTGTGCAGTTCCACTAAAATTGAGGAAGACATGCCCGGGTATGGAGACACGCATCGCTGTTTCCAAAAATATAAAAAGGGTTAGCAACGACATCTCAATTGTCAATAAGAATTAATGAAAAGTACACCAACAAATAGAAGCATCATAATTATCTTGATGGGAACTAAACCAGGATACCCGAGAAAAAAAGCATTTCTTCATTTAACCAGTGATAGTACTACCACCATATGGACAATGACCGCAAACAACATGTATACCTCCACCGAGGCATAAATCAGGACAATTTTTCGAGTGGCATTTCCTCTATAATAGTACTAGTAGGTGATGTTGGACCAGCCGACGAACCCTAGCTACTATGCATGGGGAGCTAGGGAGTAGTCGCATAGAAGAAAACCCGCACGCAGCGACCTGGGGAGCTGGACCAGTACAAGAAGTTATACCTCAGGTGGGTGAGATGTCGTTTTGGCGGAGGGCGGGATCTGCCCACACGACGGCAGCGAACAAGGGCGCGGAGGATCTTCGTCCGCGCCAGCGCCGGCTCTGAGAGGACGGTGCGCATCAGCTTCCTCCGTCGCCGACGGTGACAACGTCAACGCTGCACCTCCTCACCTCAGACGGACGGGATTCGGCCGGATCTGTGACCACCGCTGAGGAGAGAGATAGAGTGGACACTGTCATCTTGTTTTGATATGGAGAGGGTGAGAGAGCGAGACGCGAGAAACTCTATCAAACAAGAGGCTATAATCGAGTAAAAAAATCTCTCCATAGCAGTGGTTTTAAATAGAATACGCGTGTTCCAGGAAAAAAGAAACGAAAACTGGCGGACAATTTTTCTAACGTACCAAGAAACAAAACTCGATCAAAAACACGCCCCCGCTTCCAGGTCGCGAGAGTCGTCGCGCACACACACATAGACATAGACATGCATATCCGTGTTTACGTAAAATTCTATTTCCATCTCCATCTCCAATCATATTTGTCCAACTGGCACATTATTTACGTTGTTAATTATATACGCAGCAATATTAACGTACAACATCTCTTGTTTGCACACGTCCGGACCGCTGCCACGGCCGGTCCTGACCAACCCGAACCCTCTTCATCACCCGCGCGTGCTTCCCGCCCGAAACGGTCAGTGCCGCATTCATGCCCGGCTAGAGCGGACGTGACCTCTCACTGGCGCCGGCATTGAAGCGGCGCGCCGGCCGAGAGAGCGTCGCCCGCGCCGCTTCCGGGTGCACGCGGCTGCTCCGCGTTCAAAGGTCGCAATAGCCGGCTACAACATGCATGTAAAAAGTTCTTGGGAGTCCGTGCTACAGCTAGCTGTCCTCCCCAAACTCGTCAATCTCTTCCAGTAGTGCTAGTACTCCATGGCGCGATCCATCGACAAGCAGGCGGGAAAGTTATCGTAAACTCGGTTTGCAGTGAGTGGCATGCCGAGCGATCGTGTGGGGTCGAGCCGTGGAGGAGGGAGAGACACGAACACGACAGACGTGATTTAAACGTTGGTTTTGCTCGATGGCGCGATCCAACGAAACGAAACGTTAGTTTCTCTCCGTTTCCATTTTTTCTCCGGAAAAACGGAAACTTTCCACTCCATTTTCATTCCTATTCCAAGGTTGCCCCGTTACAACATTCCATCAAATACCAAGGAAAACTAACACGCATGCTGATGCATCTCAATGATTCACAGATCATAGCCAATATTTACTTCACAACTAAAGAAAAAAGTTGTGAGAGCGTGTACGAAAGAAAAACTACTGATGGGGTCACTACGACTTAAACCCTAAACCCTAAACATGATTTAATTTCCTGGCCAGGTAGAACCTCTCGAAGGAAAGACGGCTGGCACCCTCGGATCATACGATGCTTTTGTGCAGTTCCACTAAAATCGACCTGAGCATCCCTGATGGCAAAGATATTGAAGAAGTGTGATTAGAATAATAGTACTGGCACTATTTCATGAGACATAAACTCATCACAAGTAGAAGCCCGTAGAAGTAGAGAAAGATCGACATGGAGATGGAGCTACGGTAGTGGAGCAAGCCGGCTCCAAAAGGAAGATGGACTACCTGGGACGTCGAGCTGTAGCTAGAAGGGCGGTTGGGACGCGGCATCGGCCCATACTGCGGTGACCCCCGATTGGGACGCACCGACTGTGGGTTTTCTCCCTCGCCGATGTCGACCGCGTCTACGCAGAACATTGTTCCCTTCCCCCAGCTGGGGGATCAGGCCCGTCGTTCTATGCTTGTGAAGAGAGCAACCTAAGCAAGCAGGCTTGTAGCTTAGGCTCCTGCTAGTGTATATATAGTGGTTTTCTTTTTCTCTCCATATCAACCATTTTATATTGCGTACGTGTCATTCAAGAGTGAAATGATGGTTGCTTCTTCCGACTAACTTACTGTGTGATTTGACTGCTCCTTAGTGGCCCCTACACGTACTCCCCCTACGTGTATGCAACAGTCACACGTACACATGGACGCAAAAACGCGTGCGACGCCCTAATGCATGCATGCCTGAGCACACGACGGAACACACACGGTCACGCTCAAGTGCTCAACCTACACGTGCATGCACACACATACTCAGTCAGGGTGAGCTAGTGACCGTATAAACACCAGAAAATATATATATTGAGTGCAATGAGCGTATTATGAAGTCCACTGACCGTATTTTTACAAATATACAGTGACAGACAGTGTATTTATCTCGTTTGAAATTAAGCCATATTAACCGGAGAGGAGGCAGTATGGACTAGCATTACTTTGCTGTGTCCCGTCAACTTGCCGAACGAGGAGAAGGTTGCAGGACGGGAGAAGCTTGCGCGCGGTGGCTCGCAGGACAAGGAGAAACTTTTGACTAATGCAAGCTCTCCCTCGCTCAGGCGGTGGACGTGCAATAGTTAATTCGGTGTCAGATTGCCAGAAGCATACACTATACTACCAGTGCTATTATTGTTCGACTTCCTGAATAGGTGAACGGCCAAGCGCAAAGTTTACTAGTACTACTACTATAGTCTATAAAGGTACGTACTATACTAGTACTAGGAACCGGATGGAGGAGCGTCTGCACTCTTATTATAATTTTAAAATGTGATAAAGCAATCTTCAACACATTTGGTTCTCTTAGAGGGTTCTCGCATGTGATAATGGAAGTTGATTGCATGGAACACACGCCACAATTCTCGCTTAATTCTGGCTCATATCCTGTTACAAATAGTAGCGCTCGGTAATATTTCCTCTTTTTTTGTTATCCAGCATGTAAACAGGTCAGCAAACCTTGCGGCGCATCTTCGTGCGAACCGTGCTTGCTGCACTTTGAATGTGGCCGAGAGCTGGCTTGATGAAACACCTCGCTTCCTACTTCTTCTTTTTGCAGGGTACCTCGCTTCCTAGTGACCAGTGTCTTGGCTGATCGTCCTAAGAATGCTTATATATGAATAAAGCTCCCTCATTTACCCACAAAAAAGATTAAGCCATATTAACCAGAAAGGAGGGAGTATGGACTAGCACTACTTTATGGTGTGTCCCGTCAACTCGCAGAATGAGGAGAAGCTTGCAGGACAAGGTGAGGCTCGCTTACGCCTTTTGACTAATGCAACCTACCCTCGGTGGACATGCATCAGTCCATTTGGTGTCAGATTGTCACAGGCATACACTGTAGTACCCAACATGCGGAGTACCATCATTGTTCGACTTCATGAAGAGGCGAAGAGCCAAGCGCAGTAGTACGAGTAGTACTACTACTAGAACCGCATGGTGGAGCGTCTGTACTCTTATTTTTTTATCACTGATAAAGTACACGTTTATTCCGGAGAAGGGCGGAAAACGATAGCCCAACATGTAATGAATGATATCGATCAACCAACCATGCTCGAATATATCTTGGCCTCCGTGCAAGCCCGTCTGTGTGTTCTCGCTCCTCGTCTCTCTCAAGGAATGGCGGGTTGGCTCTTTGCCGTCAATTGAGATCGGTTTGCTCACACTCCTGTCCCACATGTCAGTGATATGCCAAGAGGAGGTGCGTTGACCGACTGGCCATACGCGTACTTGGTTTTGCACCTTCATACTACACCTCCCTCCGTCACAGTTTATAGGGCGCGCTTCATTATGATGCATTTCTCTCAATGCATTTCCACCACCAGAGAGACTTTAGACGCGTTTGGTTTAATGCTCAATTAATTAGGGCGTGGTAACCGCAATCAAGTCCACAATTTTCTCTCCATGTACTGTACTACTACGGAGTGGAGTAAGTGCATGCATGTGTGTACCCAGGGTGGAAGCACTGCATGCATGTGTGTACACATTATTCCCTCTAGTAATAGATGCCGTGCTATAACTACCAATTCTATTTTTCAGGCCGATCGCTAGTCGCCTTGGTCCCACAGATTTTTTTTCTTTTTTCTGAAGCGCGCTGTATAAACAGTGACGGATGGAGTAGTATGAGCGGATTCAAAGAAGAGCGTATTGATGGTTGCTTCTTCAGAGCAACTTACAGTGGGAAAGGTGGGGCTTATGATTTGACTGCTCATTACTCACTATTAATGCGGCGCAACGACCGGGTTGAGTCTCCCATGCGGTTGTGCACTAACCCCTCGGTTCTTAAATATACTCCGGAGTATTTGTCTTTCTAGATATTTCAATGAGTGACTACTCAAATATTTGTCTTTTTAGAGATTTCAAATGGACTAGCACATACGGATGTATATATACATATTTTAGAGTGTAGATTCACTCATTTTGCTCCGTATGTAGTCACTTGTTGAAATCTCTAGAAAGATGAATAGAATATTTAGGAACGGAGGGAGTACACATACGAAGCAAAATAAGTGAATCTACACTCTAAAATATGCCCGTTTGAAATTTGTAAAAAAGACAAATATTTAGGAACGAAGGAGTATATTTTTGTGCATGGCACATGGACCCGGATGATGAAGATGCTTCTGGCAATGCTATCAAGCTTCCATCATTTGTTTACATAATTGACGTACTATACAAATAATTTCCAGCGACATGAAATTGTACAATGGTGTGAGCTTTCAGCTTTTGTTTCGCGTGTCTTGCCATCGATGCTCTTTCGGAAACAATAAAAAACTAACTTCCTTGCTAATGCATGTCAATTATTAGCAGATCAGAGCTAATAATTACATCACAACTGAAGACAAAGTTGTGAGAAGGTGTTAAATTAAAATTGATCCATGCTTTCACTGGCAGCAACGTCCCCCCAGCTCTGTCTAAATCAACAAGGCATGTTGGGAAAAAAAAGTAGCTATCTGGAGCATGCAACATTCCGATCATTTTGTGCAGTTCCACTAAAATAGAGCTGAGCGTCCCTGTTCTAAAGATATTAAGTGTGATTACGATAATAGAGGACTGCTGATGAAACAATAAACACACAAATAGAAGCCGGTCACCTTTGCAGTCTCTCTTAGGACTAACTAGTTGGAGAAGATTAGGCTCGGAGTTGGATGAGGAGGATAGAGCAAAACCAATCTCCCTTTGTGCAGTCACACTGAAATGTAGAGACGTTGCCCGTGTGACATTTTAGTACAACTGCACAAAACACTCTTAAGAAAAAAGTGATTTGTGCAGTTCACGAAAAGGTCGCAATAGCAATGAGTAGAAAGGAAACAATTACTGGCCAATAACAGTTGATGACACATGCGACGACAAAAAAGAAGCATATTCCTTGTCCTAAGGGAAGATAACAACACGGTTGTGTTTGTCTAAAACGGTGTGAGGACGAGAATGCAATATGGAAAGTACGCCGGACGAGCTACGTTTTCGGCAAAGAACTATGGAAGATCCACATGCAGCGACGTGGGAAGACGGGCAGTGTTGCAAGGCCGGAGGGGATACCTGGAGGTCGTCGGGATGTAACTAGGTGAGCGGCGGCGGGCAAAATCTGCGAGCAGGTGGCATAGGCCCTGCCGCGCCGGAGCTTGGTCAGAGAGAACGGCGTGTACCGCAAATCGGGACGTGCTGCCTCGACGCCAGCAAACGGAGAAACGATGCACTTCCTCCCTTTCCCCCGGCGGACGGGATGCGGCCGGATCAATGACCAACGGTGAGAGAGAGAGAGGCCACCGCACTCCCTTTCCCCCGGCGGACGGGATGCGGCCGGATCAGTGGCCAACGGTGAGAGAGAGAGGCCACCGCACTCCCTTTCCCCCGGCGGACGGGATGCGGCCGGATCAGTGACCAACGGTGAGAGAGAGAGAGAGGCCACCGCAGCCTTGTGTGAGATACTCTGAAGAGCGACAAACCAGGCAGGCAGGCTCCATTGTATATAGTGAGCGGACTACCTTTTTCTCCATAAAAATCGTTTTATATTCTGTGTACGTGCCATTGAGCGCTATAACTTTATTTAAAAATAACGCGGCAACGCGTCAAGTCGAACTTTGTTTCGTGCACGCGTGGTACACGACCTCCCTAGGTAAACAACCGCTACAAGCGTTCAAATTAGCACGTGGGCTGCCATTTCATAAAGAAATGAGCTGCACCGTGTACCCGCGCGGGTGTGGCTGGGCACGAAGCGTGAGTACGTGCACGGTGCACCTATTCTCTTCTTGTATACGTACACCACCTACGTGGGGTTGTGTGAGAGAGATACAAACCTAGAGAGATATAGTGTGTGGGTTCTTGAGAGTTTTTTTGGGGGGGTCAATCGAAAAATGTAACATATGCAATGTGTGTGAAATAGAGTCCTGGATATAACATATATATAGAGGGGGCGATCCACGAGAAGAGAGTGGAGGTATCATCGGCTTGAGGTGTCCATAGTATCAAAGAGAGGGATGATGTGTGTGTGTGTGCGCGCGCGCGATCGATAAAGAGTGCCATCGAATTTGTTTGTGCCCACGTCAAAGATATAGAGTGGCTGGCCTACTGGAACGTGAGATGGGACATGTGCAGTTTGTCTATGTGGCATGGATACCTACCTACAGCGCACGACTATCGGTGTGTGGTGGGGGAAGAGGGAGGCCCAATTAACTATAGAGGTACAATGGCTGGTATATGTGTGGAGGAGGAGAGAGGCCTACCTCATGTATTAAGGAGATCGATCTGCCTCATGTATTAAGGGAGATCGATCGGCATCCATGCATATGTGCAGGAGAGGAATAAGGTTGGGAGAGAGACAGAGCTAGAGTGTTGGAGGGGGTGGTAGTGGAGTTGCTTCTAACAAATGGTGGGATAGGCTTGCTAGACAAACGGAGGGCACGCCCGCAATATCAATAAGAGAGGAGATGGTTGCTTGTTGTCTGTGCACGTGCGTGTGAGAGACGCGTCAGGAGGCATGCACGAATGATGAGGGGGGACGATGTGGCTGTGGTAAGCAGACGTAACTACATAGGAAGATCAATCGCCCTTTGTTAGAGAAAGGAGAGACATAACTTGTGAGGTACGTCGATCGATGGGGGGGTAGTTAAAGTCGATCTAGGTATATGTTGGGAGATCAATCGGTATACATGCATGTGTGTGTTAGAAGCAAATGAGGCACGAGGAGAAGGATAGAGAGAGGGATGCATGTAGGAGGTAGTACGAGAGGCATACTATATCGAGGGGGGTAGTGTGCGAGTACGAGAACGATGAAAAGAGTGGTGGGAGTGAGGCATGGACGGTGACAAGAGAAGAGGGGAAGCTTGTGTTTGTGCTAGGCACACCTGACTAGAGAGGCATATCGATCGATGTGTGCCGTAAAGAAGGAGCTGGGGGGCCTACACACACCATGGGTGAACGACCTAAAGTGAAAAGACGAATTTGCGCGATGGAGCTAGAGAATGCTGAGGGAGGGTGAGAGGGATGCGGGCGTGTGCATGCACAAGAGAAAGTTAGCGCTAGCTACAAAGATAAGAGGGTTGTGTGGGTGTAAAAGACGAATAGAGATCATATATACTTCATTATAAAAAGCGAATTAGGATATTTGAAGAATTTATCATAGTGTTTCAAACCGACGCATGTGTGAATATAATAACAGTGATACACATGGTGTGGTTATGAACATGTTATACTACATTTAATATATTTTATCTCTACTCATATAAAAAAACGGAGTTGTTGATGATGGTGTGCCTGCCATCCTGCATTATAGGCCGTCCGATTTATATCTGGCAGATAGCAAGGAAACTATGATGGTTGAAGTTGGCAACAATCATGATTGTAGATTCTTATTGAAATAGAGAAACGAATTCAAATTAAATTCGAATTGCAGCGGTAGTATAGACATTTGGAATGCACTAAAATGTTGGTATGAGTAGGTTACATGCATTATACAGCAAACGAAAAAATTTAATCGGACATAACATGGATTCATACTCCCTCCTTCCATTTATATAGGGTGTAATGAGATTTTTAAGACCGCCTTTGACTATTGACAAGATTAATAGTACATGACATGCACAATGTGAAAATTATATCATTGAAAGAACCTTTCACAGACGGATTTAACGGTGTGCTTTGTGTAAGTTGCATGTCATATATCATTGCTCTAATATTTGGTCAAAGTTAGCATCAAAAAACACATTAGGCCCTATATAGATGGAAGGAGGGAGTAGCTTTGAATAGCATTTGTATAGTAAAACAGGGCAAGACTCTCTCTTTGTGTGGTGTGAATAGTTTTATTTTTTTCGTTTTCTTTTTGGTTGAGGGAAGTGCGAATTGATTTGGTACGTACAAGTACAATATTACTACACGTTAGGCTTGTCCCTAAAATTCAACCCGCATCTTGTTATATCCCGAAAATTTAGATATCGTGCTCCCAAAACTGGCGCCTTCACAACCCGCGCCTTGCTATCCCGAAATTACAACGCGCGCGAAAACTCCCTCCAGCTGCCAAATCCCGACACGCGAAATCCCCCTTCTAACCCTGAGCTGAAAGGGCCGCTAGTTTAAATCGGTGGGGGGTACTTTTGTAACACACCTTACATTTTGGACAAACGCGTCCCTAAGTCATGCTTCACACTCCCATCGCCCCCTTTTCGCCATTCGAAATCCCAGGCCGCCATAACCTCTCCGCTCCAGCCGCGAAACCCCACCCTCCTCCGTCCGCCACGTCACCGCTGGCCAGCCGGAGCCTCTTCCCCGACGACGTCGTCCACCGCAACAGCTCGACGTCCCTCGTCCACCTCCCCGGATGAGGATCCGTCGTCCATCCCGCCGTTCCGCCGGTTCAGCCGCCCCGTCCTCCACCTCCAAGGAGCTGCTCCGATGATCGCCTCGTCTATCGCGGCTGCTCCATCCCCACAGCGCCGCCTTAGCCTGCTCCACCGGAACCGCAGCATCCTCACCGACTCCTCGGACGAAGCCGAGGCCTACTCGGCGCCACCAAAGAGGTTGTACACTCATCGCATCGCACCTTCTCCTTAACTCGACCTCCCGGCGCCGACGGTTCTCCATCCCGCACCCCCATGGAGCGGCTACCTTGAAGCCGGCACCGCGGGCGACATCTCCACGGCGGCTCTCCCCCAGTGCGAGGCCCCTTCGGCGGTGGCGTCCATACCGGCCGGATCTTCTGCTGCTGCTCCGGCTCTCGCTCACGCTGCTGCTGCTGCTGCTCCGGCTCTCGCTCGATCGCTCGCTCGCCCAGCTGCTGCTGCTGCTCTCCCCATCGCTCGTGCTGCTGCTCTGCTCCGATTAAGCCACACTTCAGTCGACTGAATCGACTTTTGGGTCAGTCAATTTTCAGGGGTTGGGGGGGGGCTCGCCGGAGTTAAGGAAGAACCACCCGCAGCGGGGACGGGGGCTCGCCGGAGAGGTACCCCACTATCTATCTTAGGGTTCAGGGTGGGGGCGGGGGGCCTAGAGGGCTGGCCGGGGCGGCGGTGGCGAGTTGTTTCGGGGCGACGAGGCGGCGCTGGGGCCGGCGGTTCGGCCGGTGGTGGCTGGCGGCTCAAGGGGGTGCAGGTTGAAGTTGAACTGCAGGCTCTCCCTAAACTACATGTCAAGTGCCTCTCTGCTACCATTGCGTTCAGTCTCGACAGTAGCATTCAGATTCCACAGTAAATTTCAGTTTTGACAGTTAAGTTCAGAGTCAACAGTTTTTACCTCATTTGTCGTAGTAAGGTGGTTTTTGGTGATGTTAATTTTACATCCATTTTACATCATCTATTGGAGATGCTATTAGAATCCACTTGAGATTGATGATGTCTGTCTTGTGCTGCTTCAGCCTTGACGTCTTACGGCTCACCAGAGCTGCTCCAACGACAGAACGATCCATCACAACAGAGCAGTGCCCTGGACGCCGTGTATAGATTCCTCAGATCTTCCTCCACACCTCCGACAGCCACCTCTGCCTTAACTGCTTCAGCGACCAACCCAATGATGCTGAGGTCGACACGGCTACGGCAAAGAGGTTGTACACTTGTAGCATCACTTATTACTATACATTCACGTCGATCCATTAGGGCTATTTTGGTTCAACGGAAAAACGTTGATCCACTGGTTGTTACCATCACTCTAAATTTGTGCATGTTCTCCTTACATAATCTCACCATATTTTTTTCGTATGCATGTCAGATATTGTACACAGTCATGCTGAACATGTAGAGAAAAAGAGAAGAGTTTTGCGCGGCAATACAATGTCATGCAGACATCGCTCCATGGTGGGTTCAATGGCAAACCCTCCCACCCCTCTCCAGATTGTAATCAAGAGGAAGATATCTCTTCTGAGGCGGACTCAGACGCTGCTGACCACTCCTATTTACCCCCAAGGTGTTTGCTCTACCTTGGCATGATGATGTTAGTCATATCATGCATATGTTGCCTTGCAGTGCCTACTTTTGACATCATATATGTCATCTGCTTAGTTTAGACATGTTCTGTAATGCCACCTGTTTAGTTTCTATATCATATATGGGAATTATGCAGTCTCATGTCTTTTAGCCAGCCATAATATATGTGAAATGTGCAATGCCATCCTGTTTAACCAGGCATCATATATTTGAATGATATCTTGCCCATCCTTTTCTTCATTACATTTACATTTGTCGACAATGTTTGTACATTAAACTACTCTTCCTGTGAATCAGCCATTTGGGTGGGAGATGGAAAAATCTGGAGTGAAAACAAGGCCTTCAGAGCAGATAGTGCTACCTGTCGAAGTAGATCTCTTGTTGGGTCCCGATAGCTCCTCAGAGATGGATTCAGAGACAGATGACCAGTCCTATTCCCCCACTGAGGTGTATGCTCTAACTTGGCACGGTTATACTGCTCATATCATGCATACGGTGTCTTGCATTGCATAGTTTAGACATCATATACACAATATTCAACACCATGTTCTTAGTTCGGACATCATATCGAATGCCCTCTGTTTAGCATATAAATCACATATGTGAATTAAATGATGCGATCCTGATTACTTAGATAACATGTAGGTGAATTATGTCATGCGATCCTGTTTAGTTATTCATCATATCTTTGAATTATGTTATGCTATGCTATCCAGTTTAGATAGACATCATATATGTGAAATTATGTCATGCTATCCGTTTTAGTTAAACAATATACATGTGAACTATTTCATGCCCTCTTTTTTCCACACTATCTATTGCATCTGTCTCTCATACAATGTCTGTACATTCAACTATGTTTCCTGTTTATCAGCCATTTGCATTGGAGCGGGTGATGCCAGTATCTAGCGGACTAAAAACACGGTCTTCAAATAAAACAGTGCTACCTCTTGGTGGAGATAGCACCCCGGTTCTACATGCACAAGAACCATCCCTACCACACATAACCCAAACTCTCGCAGATTGTACCCCTACTGTGATGGACAGTGAACCAGCTTCACCCAATCTAACCCCAACCCCAGCCGATAGTAACCCAGTTCCTGTTGACACAACACCATCTCCACCACAGAGCTCCCAAACAAGAGCAGTTAGTAAGGCAGCTCTAGTGCCCAAAGGGCCAGTACTATCACGGCGAACCCCAACTCCACCAGTTAGTACGCCTATTCCTGTGGAGGAAGCACAACCAGCTAGTCGTAGTTTAGCATCTATCGCATTTGATGTTGTTAAATCGTATGTGCGTATCTTCCCATCTTGGAAATATTATACTAAAGATGAAGGAAAATGCCAGTTGCAGGTGTTTGTCCAGGAGTTATGTGTAAGTAATGTTATTCATGGCAATTACTTTGCTTCGTCCCATACATCCTACCTCCATGATGGTTATAATACAACAAATTTTCCCATTTTTCTCTATAGAGAAGGACCGATTTGGAAACTCGGGATGAGGTAACCTGTGCTAATACCTCTGCTATCTTCAAGAATGCTTGGTGGCAGTATCGGAATTACCTGAATAAAACGTACTTCACCGGCAAAGAAACTCATCAAATTCCCTTACGTTCTCCTGAGACACATTTACTGGACGATGACTGGGAATGCCTTGTTCTGTACTGGTCCCGAACCAAGAATGTGGTAAGGTCTATGAGCTCATTTTCTATTTTTAAGTATTATATTCTTGCGTCTTACTGTACTCTGTTCATGCAGAACAAGTGCCTAAACCTGAAGAACAACTGTTCTAATTTAAGATTCCATTGCTATCATAGTTCAAAAAAGCGCTAGGCGTTAATTGTGCGTTTTGCCACCGCCTTGTGCTTTACTGACCAAAGCGCATGCTTATGCGCAGTTATGCACAGATTATGCGTAGTTATGCACAATGCGTTTTGCCAACGCCTAGAGCCTAGGCGCGCTTAAGCGCTCGCTTAGGCGCGCCTTTTTTTAACTATGATTGCTTTGCTCTTGTATCACTGTATTTATTTAAATTGAAGGATCTAATCGAAACTCCAATGGCACAGCAGGTATGTTCATGCATGTTTCTTTAACAGGTTTTCTCTTATCAATAGCTCTGTTGATTTCAATTTCAATTGTGTATACAGTTGACTTTCATATCATGCACATTACTAGCATCACAACAGAGCCAATAGTGTTGTTGTACATGTAGACCCGTGGTACCCATCTGAAATCTTGTTGTGCCGTGTAGTTTCCCACGCTTTGTATTCTTTCACTGCTGCTTTGTCTTGAACTGATATGATTTGAACCGTGTCTCTATTTTGATTTGGCAAGACAATGCAGTGACCATAGGACATAGATATATGTTTGTTTGATGCTTTTATTATGTACTAGTACTTGGCAATAGAAGACTTGGTAGTTTAATCCTGTCCACCTTACTAATGAACTGGTTCACCGAAATGAGTTTCATATACTAGTACATGCTAAACTTGTTATGTGTCTGCTTGTTTCTTCTTTTAGAATGCTGACAGAATATTGGGGAAGAGTGCCTTATTAAGCAATGGTAAAGGAAGTAATGCAGATAAGGTTCATGATAGTGACACATCCTTGTTGGTCTCCAACAAAGCTGATAAAACAGCTAAGGAAGACTATCTTGAAGACAGCGAGACAACCCCAAAGTCCTGTCTTGGTTTAGTGTTCGAGTTACTGGCCACTACAGCTTGCACAATGTATTCAAACTCACTATCTGAATCAGTTCGGTTTCTTGAGTCTCAACTACAAGCTGAAAGACATCGATCAGCTGTGCTGCGACAAGAAGTGGAAGGACTGCGGAAGTCCCTGGAGCATTCAGATGCATACTTTCTGGTGCAACAGCAAGCGTTGGAGGATTTTAGCGCCAAACAGGACAAAGCTAATCAGCTTGCTAAGCTTATTGCCAGCATGGTGGATACCCAGGATAACGTTTCTTGAGCTCTTCTGAAGTTGTTTCAGTTATGCTCTTGTTTTGCTGCCGCGTTTATTTGCACTGGTGGCCAATTTTGATGGCCAGTGTATGTAATGTGCTGCTTTGTTCCCTATATTTGCACTGGTGGCGAACTTTGATGCCCAGTGGATGTAATATGTGTAATAGCGGTAATAGGCTAGCGTTAATTGCTTGCTTATTTATTTCCTTATTGTCTTGTTTAGTTGTTTTCTTGTAGTCACTGCAGTTCTTTTTCTGTTTTTTTCTAGGGGCCACAATAGCCTATTTTTGGTAACTAGGCCAAAATAATCGTGGCAACACATGGACTATTGTAACCATGGGCCTCCTGCAGGCCGTATGATCCATGGGCCTTCGTCCGGCCGTAGGATCCATCCGCCTTCTATACGGGCCTTAGGGTCCATGGGCCTTCTACGGGCCGTAGGGTCCATGGGCCTTCTACGGGTCATACGATCCATGGGCCTTCTACGGGCCGTACTATCCATGGGCCTCATACGGGCCGTAGGATCCATGGGCCTTCTACGGGGTGTATCATCATTTCGCCAATCATGGGCCATACTATTCATGGACCATAACGGGCCGTTAATAGGCCGTATTTGATAACTCTATGAAAACAGCCAAACGGGTTTTTTACATGAAAACGGCCCAACGTATTAACGGGCCGCAAACGGGCCGACTGTAACGACAGGCTGAATTTGGCCCACAAGCAGAAAATGACAGTAACGGGCCGTATGTAACCGAATGCTGCAAATGAGCCCAAGAATCAATGGCCCCTGAGAAGGCCGAAAGATAACTTGGGCTGGAAACGGCCCAATGGAATAACGGGCCGTTAATGGGTATAAAGTGATACACTGTTCATTACGGGCCAGTTTCACCACGGGCCGTTAATGGGCCAAGAGTTACAAAGGTCCTCATATGGGCCAAAAGAAGTCATGGGCCACACATGGGCCGGAAGTTAAAACGGGCTGAATCATATTAGACGGCCCAGATGACGCTACTGGGCCTAATTCGGATAGGGCGTAACGGTTCCTGGGTTAGTGGGCTGTTAATGGCTATATGCGAACAGGTCGTTAACAGGCTTTCCATGGGCCGGCCCGTCACCTTTTGACCAAGTCAAACGGGCCGGCCTTTTCATAGGAATGGGCCTCTGTTGGGCCGTGCCACGTGTCGTCGTATCATAGGCGCCTTCGGTCCAATGAGCGAATGACATCTGTCCCAACGGTGAGCCGACACGTGTTTCCTCCAGCCAATGATGATTTTACACGTGGAAAATCCCCATTGGTCGGGGCTGTTAACGGGTTATCGGATCTAAAACCCGACCTGATAGCTTAACGGTGTTCCGTTACGGTGGATGCCACGTGTCGGTCACCCTTGACGAAAGCACTTCTGTGACGCGCGATTTATCGTCATGGAAGTGGACACTTCCGTGATGATAATTTTGGTAATGTCATGGAACACTTCTACGACAGCACAGGTATGACTATCTTGATTCTGTCATAAATTTGTCATGGATGTACATGCATGACAAAAAACGCGACCTATTGTGACAAACACGTATCATCACGGAAGTGTACTTTTTTTTGTAGTGGTAGCTGCTGGGTATGGCTTCGGCAGGCCATAGACGGATTATCAAATCCCTCATGGCCAGTTCGGCCACCCTATGCAGTTCGGTCAGCTGTTTCAGCTGATCGCTAAAGGGCACCGGATGCTCTGGCTATTTCTCCGTTGAGCTCCCCTCTTTGGCTCGGAAGAACTCTGCAGCATTTGCAACACTGCACGGAAGATCCGCAAACGCTCCTCGAGAACTCCAAATCCGGGTCAGTAAGAGGTACCTTTTCTTCACATATTTGCTCTGCATAATAAAGGCCTTACTCGCCGTGATTTTCCTGGCCTCCTGGATTTCCTGGAGGGCACCCTGGGCTTCAACCCGGGCATCTTGTGCACTTTGGTGGGCCTTCGCAAGTTCGGACTCTTGGTCCGTAATCTTGCGCTCCAAGGACTCGCATTTCTTCACGGCATCCTGGAGCTCTTGCTGGACCTCCTCGACCCTTCACTCGTGTTTTTTGTGGGCGGCTTGTTCCTTTGCCGCTCTCTTCTGTGCCTCGGCCAGCACGGTCTTGAGGGTCTCCACCTTGGTCGCAGCTCCTGTGAAATATCATGATTACATGCTCAACACAAACAATTTATATCTTTTTAGATCTGAATAGGCCATTGCATACCTTGCTTGTCCTCTAGTTGTTTCTTCACTCGTTCGAGCTCTTCCTCAGCCCGCTCCAGACTCTGGTTCAGTTCGGAGACTTCGGAAGCATGGGAGGTCGACGCCAGCAACAACGCCTGCTTATTCACATAGACATGTATGGTTAGTCTCCTGCGAAAATTATTTGATCCTCTGTCCGGCTTTTCTTTTCGAACACCGGACAGAGTCTCAGGGGCTACTGTCTATACTATGACATTCTTTTTGCATAAGTATGTCACATACCTCAAATCCTGTTAGAAGGCTGGTGCAGGCTTCGGTCAGTCTGCTCTTAGCGGAATGAACCCTCTCAACCACCGTACCCATGAGGGTACGGTGTTCCTCAACAATGCAAGCACTTCGCGGTGCTTCTAGTAGAGTATCCGGTGCCTCTGGATGGACAGAGGTCACCGGCGGAATAGGTGCACCTCCTTGTTTCGAAGGAGGCTGCTTGCCTGATTCCGGAGCTGTATGGGTCTCCGGAATAGTATTCGGCTGGGGGCCGAATTGGATATGGCCCCCATCGCCAGTCTCCAGGGGGATTTGCTCCCCCGTGTGTCCGACGGCCGAGGTATCCCCCTCTGGCGCCACCCTGACGGCCTCCTGTACCTCTCCCTGGCCTGGGAAGGTCCTTCGGGACAACACCTCGGCGTCATCCGTGGCCTTAGGAGAGGAGGCCGCCGGAAGTGACCCGCTGTCCATCACATTTGGATCCAACGAATTCCCCGAATTTGAGGATCACTGGGGGTGGGTGTGGGCCAGACTGCAATGCACGATTCGACATATTAAAACCACAAAATAAAGAAGTTGGATATATGTGTATACAAGTGCTTTTGAGTACTTATGATTCGGCCAGGGGCTTCTCCCTGGGGCGCCATTCGGAGCTGCTATCAGTGTCCAACACGGAGTTGTCCGCGAGGGAGACCCTCCCTTTCTTGGACGCTTCTGCCTCTAGTTCCGTGGAGGCCGTCCTTTTCTTCCTTCCCCCCTCGGGGGGAGAGTTGCTTTCCTCCTCCTCCTTGTCTTCAGCGATGGGGGAGGAGTGGGTTTCGGCGTCTTCGGACATCGCGTCCGAAGTGCCTTTGCGGCGAAGGCCGCCCCTTCCTGCCTGGCCCTTCTTCTTGGCCTTCTTCTCCGGCGCCTGGTAGGGCGCCGGAACCAGCATCTTCGTTAGAAGTGGGATAGCTGGGTTTTCGGGCAGCGGAGACGGACACTTGATCTGCTCCGCCTTGTTTGTCCAGCCCTGAAAAGACTGATAGGGAAGCTTAGACATCTTCCTTGAATATACATGTGAATGATACGCCTTGAAATAATGAAAAACATACCGGACTGGCGGGATGGGTCAGGTTGTACCCACCGTCCTCGGTCGTCTTCGGCCATGTCTCATTGGCCTTAAAAAGCACCTTCCAGATGCCTTCGTGCCTAGCACCGAAGAATTGTTGCAAGGTTTGGTGCTTAGCCGGATCGAACTCCCACAAATGGCAAGTCCGGCTTTGACAAGGAAGGATCCGGCGAAAAAGCATCAACTGGATCACGCTGACGAGCTTAATGTTCTTGTCCACCATGCTCTTGATGCGGGTCTGCAGCGCTGTCAGCTCGTCCGACGAAGCCCAGTCCAGGCCCTTCTCTAGCCAGGAGGTGAGCCGAATCGGGGGCCCGGACTTAAATTCAGGAGCCGCGGCCCAGGTGGCGTCGCGGGGCTCTGTGACATAGAACCACTGTTGTTGCCACCCTTTGACGGTCTCCATGAAGGTACCTTTGGGCCATGTGACTTTGGACGTCTTGCTCACCATAGCGCCTCCACACTCTGCATGCTGACCACCCACCACCTTCGGCTTCACATTGAAGATCTTTAGCCACAATCCGAAGTGGGGTGGGATGCGGAGGAAGGCCTGACACACGACAATGAATGCCGAGATATTGAGGAAAGAATTTGGGGCTAGATCATGGAAATCTAGCCCATAGTAGAACATGAGTCTGCGGAGAAAGAGTGGAGAGGAAACCCTAACCCGCGGACGATGTGGGGAATGAACACCACTCTCTCGTGGGGCTCCGGGGTGGGGACGATCTGCCCCTTGGCCGGAAGTCGGTGGGCGATCTCCTGGGTCAAGTACCCCACCTCCCGGAGCTTCGTGATGTCCTTCTCCATGACGGAGGAGGCCATCCACTTGCCCTGAGCCCCAGATCCGGACATGGCTGGAGTGCTTTCTTGAGGCGGAGAGGATGGAAGCTTGGGCGTCGGAGCTCGAGAATGGGTGGTCTGAGAGAAAGAAGGCGTGGTTGAAACGGTGAATCCTTATCTCTTTATAAAGGCAGCGAATATCAAGCGCCTCCCCACTCGCCTTAAAACTCGCCTATTGCCCAAGGGATGTGCAGACGGCACGGTTGGATTACCCACGCCTGTATTGATGAGAATCCCGCAATAAGGGGACACGATCTCTGCTTCGACAAGACCTGCCAATGAAAACCGCATCTCGAAACATGGAGCGGGACGCTAAAAAATGGTTCGAAATAATGACCGGGCAGGGACGTAATGTCTCGCTACAAAAGTTGTCAGTAGATGGGACTCGTGAAATATTATACTCTTTGCGGTTGTGTGTGGTACTTGTTTTACAGAGCCGGACACATTTTTCTGTATTCGGGGATTGCTTTGGAGTGTTCGGAGGAGGAACCCGCCTTGCAATGTAGAAGACACTCTGCACGCCGGACACATCGTCATTGAGGCCTGGTTCAGGGGCTACTGAGGGAGTCCTGGATTAAGGGGTCCTCGGACGTCCGGGCTATGTGACGTGGGCCGGACTGATGGGACTCTCCTTTGCATGGATGGCAAGCCTGGCGTTCGGATATGAAGATTCCTTCCTCTCTAAACCGACCATGTACAACCCTAGGCCCCTCCGGTGTCTATATAAACCGGAGGGTTTAGTCCGTAGAGGCAATCGCAATCATACATACTAGACATCTAGGGTTTAGCCATGACGATCTCGTGGTAGATCAACTCTTGTAATCCTCACATTCATCAAGATGAATCAAGCAGGAAGTAGGGTATTACCTCCATCAAGAGGGCCCGAACCTGGGTGAACATCGTGTCCCTCGTCTCATGTTACCATCGGCCTTAGACGCACAGTTTGGGACCCCCTACCCGAGATCCGCCGGTTTTGACACCGACATTGTGATCTTTCCTGGGCTTTGCATAGACATCAATGTCATCCTCAGCTTCTTTTGGAGCATTGATGAGCTTGGCCCACTCAGCAACTGTTGACTGGTACCTAGTACCCTCAGTCATCCAAACAATCTTCCCATCTAGGTAGAAGTGTGCAGTAGAGTAAAACTGCATGATCAACTCATCATTCCATTTGGTCAATTTTTGACCCACAAAGGTGTCAACTCCATTGAGTCTGAAGCTCTCATGCACTCTAGGGAAATGATCTTGATTACTATCAATGTACTTCCAATCCACCCATTTCATGTCACACACAATGGGCTTCTTATCCAAGAGGACTGTCTCATAGAAGTCTTGTTGTTCCTTAGTATGAAATCTGTAATCCATGGCAGTTCTCCTTCTCACAGCATAGGGGTCTGATTGTCTCCACAATCTGAGACCTGCATCCTTTCTTTCCTTCATGTTTTCAGCCACTGGGTGATTTTCATCATGATCAGGAATCTTTGGCTTCAATTTCCAAAGCACTTGGGCTTCTTCTTCTTCCACTTCAGGCACTGGGGCCTTGTTTTTCTCAGCAGTAGGGATATTTCTGGTGCTTCTCTTTGGTGCAGACTTTGAAGCGTGAGCAGTATCCTTGGGGGCAGTCTTGGGCTTTGATGGAGCAGCCCCAGACTTGATGGCATCCCCCATCAACTTATGAGTCTTTTGTTTTGGTGCAGCATCTTCTTCATCATCCTCTTCTTCATCCTCAGCTGGGTCTCTCATCATAGAGGATCTGCCAATTACTCTGGCCATGGTCTTCTTGACCCTTTCCATTCTCTTCTTGCCCTCACCAGCCTCTTTTGGTTCAAGAGTGAACTCAATGGTTTCCTGTGTTGAGGCTCTGGCTTTGTACATGGGCACTCTCTTGGCAGGATCTTTCTTATGCAAACCAGGCTTGGTTGCAGCAGCATCAACATACTCCTTTTTCAACACTTTCTTGGAGGTGACCTCCTCCTCAACAGCAACATAGTCCTCATCTTCAGAATCTGAGTTTCTCTTCCTCCTTGTCCTGGTTGCAGCTTTGGTCAAGTTGCTTGGGGTGCTTTTGCTACCCTCATCATAGCTGCCAGAGGGACTAGTGCCCTCACTCAAGTTGACTTGTTCTGGCTGTCACTTTGATTAAACATGGCTGAAACTGCAAACTGACCTGAAAGCTGACCCTGTGGATAGATATAGTTGAGATAGAGTGGATGAGCATCACAAAGTGCAGAGATTTCTCAAAACAATTGAGTCAAAAACTTAGTTTTAGTTTTCTACAGAAAGCTTTTCGGAGCTACTGATACGTCTCCAACGCATCTACTTTTCCAAATGCTTTTCCTCTTGTTTTGGACTTTAATTTGCATGATTTGAATGAAACTAACCCCGGACTGACGCTTTTTTCAGCAGAACTACCATGGTGTTGTTTTTGTGCAGAAATAAAAGTTCTCGGAATGAAACGAAACTTTGCAAGGAATTTTTATACAATAAAAGAGAATTTCTGGAGCCAAGACCTGCCAGAGAGGGGCACCTGGGTGGGCACAACCCACCAGGGCGCACCCCCCTCTCCTAGCGTGCCCAAGTGGGTTGTCCCCACCTAGTGGCCCCGCAGACCCTGAAACCGACGCTATAAAATCCTATTTTCCAGAAAAAAATCAGGGAGAAAGAATTATCTCGTTCCACGAGATGGAGCCGTCGTCACCTCCTATTCTTCATCGGGAGGCCAGATCTGGAGTCCGTTTGGGGCTCCAGAGAGGGGGGGTCTTCGTTCTTCATTATCACCAACCCTTCTCCATCGCCAATTCCATGATGCTCCCCACCGGGAGTGAGTAATTCCTTCGTAGGCTCGCTGGTCGGTGAGGAGTTGGATGAGATTCATCATGTAATCGAGTTAGTTTTGTTAGGGCTTGGTCCCTAGTATCCACTATGTTCTAAGATTGATGTTGATATGACTTTACTATGCTTAATGCTTGTCACTTTGGGCCCGGGTGCCATGAACTCAGATCTGAACCGTTTATTATTTCATCATTATATCCATGTTTTAGATCCGATCTTGCAAGTTATAGTCACCTACTATGTGTTATGATCCGGCAACCCCGGAGTGACAATAGTCGGGCCCACTCCCGGTGATGACCGTAGTTTGAGGAGTTCATGTATTCACTATGTGTTAATGCTTTGTTCTGGTTCTCTATTAAAAGGAGGCCTTAATATCCCTTAGTTTCCAATATGGACCCCGCTGCCACTGGAGGGTAGGACAAAAGATGTCATGCAAGTTCTTTCCATAAGCACGTATGACTATTTACGGAATACATGCCTACATTATATTGATGAACTGGAGCTAGTGCCGTATCGCCCTAGGTTATAACGGTCTCATGATGAATATCATCCAACAAGTCAATGATCCAATGCCTACGAATTTATCTTATATTGTTTCTACTAAGTTACTACTGCTATCATCACTGTTACACTTGCTATAAAATTACCGCTATCACTGTTACTGTTACCATTACTGCTGTCACTGCTATCAAAACTATCAAACTACTTTGCTACTGATCACTTTGCTGCAGATAATTAATTTCCAGGTGTGGTTGAATTGACAACTCAGCTGCTAATACTTTCAAATATTCTTTGCCTCCCCTTGTGTCGAATCTATAAATTTGGGTTGAATACTCTACCGTCGAAAACTGTTCCGATCCCATATACTTGTGGGTTACCAAGACCTTTTTCTGGCACCGTTGCCGGGGAGCATAGCAATATTTATTGAGTCACTTGGGATTATTATCATATTATCACTATGAAGAATCTGAAGGATCCAAAGACTAAGATTTATCCCTCTAAGACGAGGGGACGTAAGGAACTGCCATCCAGTTCTGCTTTAGATTCACCTTCTGTTATGAGTAAACTTGCAACACCACCACATGCTATCAATTCTAATATGTTGCAAGTTATTGATGATGCTACCTCTTCTATGAATGATGCTTATGATGATGCTAGTACCTTGCTTGATAATGATGATGTGCCACTTGGTGAATTTCTTGATGAACAAATTGCTAAAGTAATACAACATGATGTTGTTGAATCTGATGATGAGCTTGAAACTGAAACTCCTGAAACACCTGCTAGAACTAGCCTTCCTAGATATGAATTTCCTAAGGTACCGGAAGGTTATGTTATGAATGAGGAGACAACTAGAGATATTCTTGCTTGAAAGGATAGAGATGATCTAGAGAAATTACTATGCAAGTATAAAGAAAAATCTATGAATGCTAGAATGAAGTATGATCCTAAGTTTGCTACTTCACCTATTTTTATTGCTGATAAGGATTATGAATTCTCTGTCGACCCAGAGTTAATTACTTTGGTTGAATCTAATCCTTTCCACGGTTATGAAACTGAAACTGTTGTGGCACATCTTACTAAGTTGAATGATATAGCCACCCTTTTTTACTCATGATGAGAAAACTCGCTATTACTTTATTCTCAAATTATTTCCTTTCTAATTAAAGGGTGATGCTAAAGCTTGGTACAATACTCTTGCTCCTGGCTGTGTGTGTAGTCCCCAGGATATGATTTATTACTTCTCTGAAAAATATTTTCCTGCTCATAAGAAACAAGCTGCCTTACAGGAAATATTAAACTTTGTGCAAACTAAAGAAGAGAGTCTCCCACAAGCTTGAGGAAGGCTTTGCTAGTTACTTAATGCTTTGCCTAATCATCCTCTTTAGAAAAATGAAATACTTGATATCTTCTATAATGGACTAACTGATGCTTCTAGGGACTTCCAAGATAGTTGTGCTGGTTGTGTTTTCAGGGAACGAACTGTTGGACAAGCTGAAGAATTATTGAATAACATATTGAAAAATTATGATGATTGGACTCTTCTTGAACCACCGGCTAAACACACTCCAAAGAAGAGGGGTATATTATATCTCAGTCCTGAAGATATGCAAGAGGCAAAGAAATCTATGAAGGAAAAAGGTATTAAAGCTGAGGATGTTAAAAATTTACCTCCTATTAAAGAAATACATGGGCTTCATACACTACCACTGCCTAAGGTGGTAGAGGTAAATTCTCTAATGAAGTTCAATGATAATGACAATCCTCACAATATGCATCCTAGTCAATGCCTTTATGAGTTTGAAAACTACATTAGAAAACCATATCACTCCAATGCAAATGTTATGAAACAATTGAAATACAACTCTAATATGATTGCTCGCTTGAGTGACTTGTTATTTAAATTTTCTAATGATGTTAGAGGTGTTGGAAAACATGCTTCTATGGTTCGAACCCAGTTAGAACAAGTTGCTAAATCACAAAGAGAATTGCTTGATGAAATGAATAATAATATGCATGACTTTGCTGTTAGAGTTGCAACTAGAGGAGGTAAATTGACTCAGGAACCACTTTATCCGGAGGGGCACCCAAAAATAATTGAACAAGATTCACAAAGGAATAACACTAGTGCACCTAGTCCTTCTAAAAAGACAAAGAAGAAGAAAAATGATAGGACTTTGCATGCTTCTAGTGAACCTGAAATAGAAAAACCTCCTAATAATGAAAATGAAACTTCTATCTCTGATGCTGAAACCCAATCTGGTAATGAACATCCACCTAAGGATAATGAAAAAGATAATGTTGATGTTCATGAAGGTGCTCAACCAAATGAAAAAGAACCAGGTAATGATGTTGAGATAGAACCACCTGTTGATTACATGTGATGTTTATCCTTTATGCATCTTATTTTGCTTAGTACGGCGGTAGCATTATAAGATGATCCCTCACTAAATTTCAAGGTATAAGTGTTCTCCCTGAGTATGCACCGTTGCGATAGTTCGTCGTGCTGAGACACCACGTGATGATCAAGTGTGATAAGCTCTACGTTCACATACAACAGGTGCAAGCCAGTTTTGCACATGCAGAATACTCGGGTTAAACTTGAGGAGCCTAGCACATGTAGATATGGCCTCGGAACACTGGAGACCGAAAGGTCGAGCGTGAATCATATAGAAGATATGATCAACATAGAGATGTTCACCATTGAAAACTACTCCATCTCACGTGATGCTCGGACATGGTCTAGTTGATTTGGATCACGTGATCATTTAGATGACTCGAGGGATGTCTATCTAAGTGGGAGTTCTTAAGTAATATGATTAATTGAACTTTAATTTATCATGAACTTAGTCTTGATATTTGCAAATTATGTTGTAGATCAATAGCTCGCAATGTAGTTCCCCGTTTTATTTTTGATATGTTCCTAGAGAAAAACTAAGTTGAAAGATGATAGTAGCAATGATGTGGACATGGTCCGTGATCTGAGAATTATCCTCATTGCTGCACAGAAGAATTATGTCCTTTATGCACCGCTAGGTGACAAACCTATTGTAGGAGCAGATGCAGACGTTATGAACGTTTTGACAAGCTCGGTATGATGACTACTTGATAGTTTAGTGCACCATGCTTTATGGCTTAGAACCGGGACTTCAAAAATGTTTTGAACGACATGGAGCATATGAGATGTTCTAAGAATTGAAATTTGTATTTCAGACTCATGCCCGTGTTAAGAGGTATGAGACCTCTGACAGGTATTTTGCCTACAAGATGGAGGAGAATAGCTCAGCTAGTGAGCATGTGTTCAGAATGTCTGAGTACTACAATCACTTGAGTCAAGTGGGAGTTAATCTTCAAGATAGTGATTGGCACAGTTCTCTAGTCACTATCACCAAGTTACTAGAACTTCGTGATGAACTATAATATGCAAGGGATAATGGAAACGATTCCCAAGCTCTTCGCGGTGCTGAAATCGGCGAAGGTAGAAATCAAGAAGCATCAAGTGTTGATGGTTTATGGGTGACAAGACCACTAGTTTCAAGTAAAAGGGACGGGGAAAGAAAGGGAACTTCAAGAAGAATGGCAAGCAAGTTGCCACTCCCATGAAGAAACCCAAAGATGGCCCCAAGCCTGAAACTGAGTGCTTCTACTGCAAAGGAAATGGTCACTGGAAGCGGAACTGCCCCTAGCTACTTGGTGGATAAGAAGGATGGCAAAGTGAACAAAGGTATATTTGATATATATGTTATTGATGTGTACTTTACTAGTGTTTATAACAACCCCTCGGTATTTGATACTAGTTCAGTTGCTAAGAGTAGTAACTCGAAACGGGAGTTGCAAAATAAATAGAGACTAGTTAAGGGCGAGGTGATGATGTGTGTTGGAAGTAATTCCAAGGTTGATAAGATCACCATCGCACACTCCCTTTACCTTGGGGATTAGTGTTGAACCTAAAATAAATGTTATTTGGTGTTTGCGTTGAGCATGAATATGATTGGATCATGTTTATTGCAATACAGTTATTCATTTAATTCAAAGAATAATTGTTGTTCTGTTTACATGAATAAAACCTTCTATGGTCACACACTTAATATAAATGGTTTATTGAATCTCGATCGTAGTGATACACATAATGTTGATGCCAAAAGATACAAAGTTGATAATGATAGTGCAACATACTTGTGGCACTACCGTTTAGGTCATATTGGTGTAAAGCGCAGGAAGAAACTCCATGCAGATGGACTTTTGGAATCAATTGATTATGAATCATTTGATGCTTGTGAACCATGCCTCATGGGCAAGATGACTAAGACTCCGCTCTCTGGAACAATGGAGCAAGCAACTGACTTATATTGGAAATAATACATACTGATGTATGCGGTCCGATGAGTGTTGAGGCTCGTGGCGGGTATCGTTATTTTCTAACCTTCACAGATGATTTGAGCAGATATGGGTATATCTACTTGATGAAACATAAGTCTGAAACATTTGAAAAGTTCAAAGAATTTCAGAGTGAAGTGGAAAATCATCGTAACAAGAAAATAAAGTTTCTACGATCTAATCACAAAGGAGAATATTTGAGTTACGAGTTTGGTCTTCATTTGAAACAATGTGGAATAAGTTTCGCAACTCACACCACCTGGAACAGCACAGTGTAATGGTGTGTCCGAACGTCGTAACCGTACTTTATTAGATATGGTGTGATCTATGATGTCTCTTACCGATTTACCACTATCGTTTTTGGGGTTATGCATTAGAGACAGCTGCATTCACGTTAAATAGGGCACCATCTAAATCCATTGAGACGACACCGTATGAACTATGGTTTGGCAAGAAACCAAAGCTATCATTTCTTAAAGTTTGGTCTTGCGATGCTTATGTGAAAAAGTTTCAAACTGATAAGCTTGAACCCAGATCGGAGAAGTGTGTCTTCATAGAATACCCAAAAAGAAATTGTTGGGTACACCTTCTATCACAGATCTGAAGGCAAGATATTCGTTGCTAAGAATGGATCCTTTCTAGAGAAGGAGTTTCTCTCGAAAGAAGTGAGTGGGAGGAAAGTAGAACTTGATGAGGTAATTGTACCTGCTCCCGAATTGGAAAGAAGTTCATCAGAAAAATCAGTTCTAGTGATGCCTACACCAATTAGTGAGGAAGTTAATGATGATGATCATGTGACTTCAGATCAAGTTACTACCGCACCTCGTAGGTCAGCCAGAGTAAGGTCCGCACCAGAGTGGTACGGTAATCCTGTTGTGGAGGTCATGTTACTTGACCGTGATGAACGTACGAACTATGAGGAAGCGATGATGAGCCCAGATTCCGCGAAATGTCTTGAGGCCATGAAATCTAAGATGGGATCCATGTATGAGGACAAAGTGTGGACTTTGGTTGACTTGCCCGATGATCGGCAAGCCATAGAAAATAAATGGATCTTCAAGAGGAAGACGGACGCTGATAGTAGTGTTACTATCTACAAAGCTAGACTTGTCGAAAAAAGGTTTTTGACAAAGATCAAGGTGTTGACTATGATAAGAATTTCTCACTCGTAGCGATGCTTGGGTCTGTCCGAATCATGTTAGCAATTGCCACATTATATGAGATCTGGCAAATGGATGTCAAAACTACATTCCTTAATGGATTTCTTAAAGAAGAGTTGTATATGATGCAACCAGAAGGTTTTGTCAATCCTAAAGGTGCTAATAAAATGTGCAAGCTCCAGCGATCCATCTATGGACTAGTGTAAGCATCCCGGAGTTGGAATATACGCTTTGATGAGTTGATCAAAACATATAGTTTTATACAGACTTGTGGTGAACCCTATATTTACAAGAAAGTGAGTGGGAGCACTACAACCTTTCTGATAAGTATATGTGAATGACATATTGTTGATCAGAAATGATGTAGAATTTTCTGGAAAGCATAAAGGAGTGTTTGAAAGGAGTTTTTCAAAGAAAGACCTCGGTGAAGCTGCTTACATATTGAGCATCAAGATCTATAGAGATAGATCAAGACGCTTGATAAGTTTTTTCAATGAGTACATACCTGGACAAGTTTTTGAAGTAGTTCAAAATGGAACAGTCAAACAAGGAGTCCTTGCCTGTGTTGCAAGGTGTGAAGTTGAGTAAAGACTCAAACCCCGACCACGGCAGAAAATAGAAAGAGAACAAAAAGTCATTCCCTATGCCTCAGTCATAGGTTCTATGAAGTATGTTATGCTGTGTACCAGACCTATTGTGTAACTCACCATGAGTTTGGCAAGAGGGTACAATAGTGATTCAGGAGTGGATCACTGGACAGCGGTCAAAATTATCCTTAGTGGAATAAGGATATGTTTCTCAGTTATGGAGGTGACAAAAAGTTCTTCGTAAAGGGTTACGTCGATGCAAGTTTTGACACCGATCTAGATGACTCTAAGTCTCAATCTGGATACATATTGAAAGTGGGAGAAATTAGCTAGAGTAGCTCCGTGTAGAGCATTGTAGACATAGAAATTTGCAACATACATACGGATCTGAATGTGGCAGACCCGTAGACTAAAATTTATCTCACAAGAAAAACATGATCACACCTTAATGTTCTTGGGTGTTAATCACATGGCGATGTGAACTAGATTACTGACTCTAGTAAACCCTTTGAGTGTTGATCACATAGCGATGTGAACGATGGATGTTAATCACATGGTGATGTGAACTATTGGTGTTAAATCACATGGCGATGTGAACTAGATTATTGACTCTAGTGCAAGTGGGAGACTAAAGGAAATATGCCCTAGAGGCAATAATAAAGTTATTATTTATTTCCTTATATCATGATAAATGTTTATTATTCATGCTAGAATTGTATTAACCGGAAACTTGGTACATGTGTGAATACATAGACAGAACAAAGTGTCCCTAGTATGCCTCTACTAGACTAGCTCGTTAATCAAAGATGGTTAAGTTTCCTGACCATAGATATGTGTTGTCATTTGAACGGGATCACATCATTAGGAGAATGATTTGATGGACAAGACCCATCCGTTAGCTTAGCATAATGATCGTTTAGTTTTATTGCTATTGCTTTCTTCATGACTTATACATGTTCCTATGACTATGAGATTATGCAACTCCCGAATACCGGAGGAACACCTTGTGTGCTATCAAACGTCACAATGTAACTGGGTGATTATAAAGATGCTCTACAGGTGTCTCTGAAGGTGTTTGTTGAGTTGGCATAGATCGAGATTAGGATTTGTCACTCCGAGTATCAGAGAGGTATCTTTGGGCCCTCTCGGTAATGCACATCACTATAAGCCTTGCAAGCAATGTGACTAATGAGTTAGTAACGGGATGATGCATTATAGAACGAGTAAAGAGACTTGCCGGTAATGAGATTGAACTAGGTATTGAGATACCGACGATCGAATCTCGGGCAAGTAACATACCGATGACAAAGGGAACAACGTATGTTGTTATGCGGTTTGACCGATAAAGATCTTCGTAGAATATGTGGGAGGCAATATGAGCATCCAGGTTCCGCTATTGGTTATTGATCGGAGATGAGTCTCGGTCATGTCTACATAGTTCTCGAACCCGTAGGGTCCGCACGCTTAACGTTCGATGACGATCGGTATTATGAGTTTATGTGTTTTCATGTACCGAAGGTAGTTCGGAGTCCTGGATGTGATCATGGATATGACGAGGAGTCTCGAAATGGTCGAGACATAAAGAATGATATATTGGACGATGTTTTTCGGACACCGGATGAGTTCCGGGGGTCACCGGATAAATATCGGAGTGCCGGAAGGGTTATCGGAACCACCAGAGAAGCAATGGGCTTTATTGGGCCTAGGGGAGAAAGAGAGGGGCTGCCAAGGGCTGGCCGCCCCCCCCACGGGCCTAGTCCGAATTGGACTAGGGGAAGGGGTGGAGCCCCCTCCTTCCTTCTCTTTTCCCCTCCTTCCTTCTTCTCCTAGTAGGACTAGGAAAGGGGGAGTCCTACTCCTACTAGGAGGAGGATTCCTACCCCCTTTGCGCGCCTATGAGGGCCGGCCGTCCTCCCCCTCCCTCCTTTATATATGTGGGGAGGGGGGCACCCTAGATACACAAGTTGACAGTTGTCTTAGCCGTGTGCGGTGCCCCCCTCCACACCTCCACAGATTACCACCTCGGTCATATTGTTGTAGTGCTTAGGCGAAGCCCTGCGTCGGTAACTTCATCATCACCGTCATCACGCCGTCGTGCTGACGAAACTCTCCCTCGGCCTCAGCTAGATCAAGAGTACGAGGGACGTCACCGAGCTGAACGTGTGCAGATCGCGGAGGTGACTGATACGTCTCAAACGTATCTATAATTTTTGATTGTTCCATGCTATAATATATTCTGTTTTGGACATTAATGGGCTTTATTATACACTTTTATATTATTTTTGGGACTAACCTATTAACTGGAGGCCCAGCCCAGAATTGCTGTTTTTTGCCTATTTCAAAGTTTCACAGAAAAAGAATATCAAACGGAGTCCAAACGGAATGAAACCTTCGGGAACGTGATTTTCGGAACGAACGTGATCCAGAGAACTTGGACCCTACGTCAAGACATCAACCAGGAGGGCACGACGTAGGGGCGCGCCTACCCCCCCCCAGGCGCGCCCTCCACCCTCGTGGGCCCCACATTGCTCCACCGACGTACTTCTTCCTCCTATATATACCTACGTACCCCCAAACTACCAGATACGGAGCCAAAAACCTAATTCCACCGCCGCAACCTTCTGTACCCGTGAGATCCCATCTTGGGGCCTGTTTTGGAGCTCCGCCAGAGGGGGCATCGATCACGGAGGGCTTCTATATCAACACCATAGCCCCTCCGATGAAGTGTGAGTAGTTTACCTCAGACCTTCGGGTCCATAGTTATTAGCTAGATGGCTTCTTCTCTCTTTTTGGATCTCAATACAATGTTCTCCCCCTCTCTTGTGGAGATCTATTCGATGTAATCTTCTTTTGCGGTGTCTTTGTTGAGACCGATGAATTGTGGGTTTATGAGCAAGTTTATCTATGAACAATTTGAATCTTCTCTGAATTCTTTTATGTATGATTGGTTATCTTTGCAAGTCTCTTTGAATTATCAGTTTGGTTTGGCCTACTAGATTGATCTTTCTTGCAATGGGAGAAGTGCTTAGCTTTGGGTTCAATCTTGCGGTGTGCTTTCCCAGTGACAGTAGGGGCAGCAAGGCACGTATTGTATTGTTGCCATCGAGGATAACAAGATGGGGTTTATATCATATTGCATGAGTTTATCCCTCTACATCATGTCATCTTGCTTAAAGCGTTACTCTGTTCTTATGAACTTAATACTCTAGATGCATGCTGGATAGGGGTCGATGTGTGGAGTAATAGTAGTAGATGCAGGCAGGAGTCGATCTACTTGTCTCGGACGTGATGCCTATATACATGATCATACCAAGATATTCTCATAACTATGCTCAATTCTGTCAATTGATCAACAGTAATTTGTTCACCCACCGTAAAACTTATGCTCTCGAGAGAAGCCTCTAGTGAAACCTATGGCCCCCGGGTCTATTTTCCATCATATTAATCTTCCAATACTTAGTTATTTTTATTGCCTTTTATTTTACTTTGCATCTCTATCATAAAAATACCAAAAATATTATCCTATCATATCTATCAGATCTCACTCTTGTAAGTGACCGTGTAGGGATTGACAACCCCTTATCGCGTTGGTTGCGAGGATTTATTTGTTTGTGTAGGTGCGAGGGACTCGTGCGTGGCCTCCTACTGGATTGATACCTTGGTTCTCAAAAACTGAGGGAAATGCTTACGCTACTTTGCTGCATCACCCTTTACTCTTCAAGGGAAAACCAACGCAGTGCTCAAGAGGTAGCAAGAAGGATTTCTGGCGCCGTTGCCGGGGAGTCTATGCAAAAGTCAACATACCAAGTACCCATCACAAACCCTTATCTCCCGCATTACATTATTTGCCATTTGCCTCTCGTTTTCCTCTCCCCCACTTCACCCTTGCCATTTTATTCGCCCTCTCTTTTCCGTTCGCCTCTTTTTCACTTGGTTGTTATGGCAAGTCCTCTATCTTCTCCATTGTCTCCCGAGAATGAAGTTCTAAATTTTAAGCAAAGGGAGGGAGAAAATCTAAAAGACGCTTGGTATAGAATTTGCAATGCTCAAAATAGATCTACCAGGAAGCAATCTACTTCCGTTCTTCTCCACAATTTTTATGTAGGCGCTACTCCTTGGTACAGATACATTCTTGATACCATTACCGAAGGGAATTTCTTGGGTAGCCATACTTTTGATTCTTATAATGCTATGATAGATTTGTTTGGCTCACCACCTCTTTTGGTTAATGGAACTATGTTAACTTTGGAGCATGTAATGCAAAGACTTGAAATTATTGAAAATAAAGTTGCTACCGTAGAGTTAATTGAAAATTTGTATAAGAAGATCCACAACAAAATTACCCAATATGGATCTAAAGTAGGAGTCACTTTGAAAAATATTAAGGAGAAGGAACCCATAATGAATGAAAGAATAAATAATGATTCCATTAGAATCGATAAACTTGAGGGTATCATTACCAACTTGGGAACCGCTTTTTCTTCCGTAAAGAATACTCCAAGTCCTCCAACTAAAATTGCCAAGCTTATGTATGTTCCTAAAAATAAGGGTGAATCCTCGAGTATGGAAAATGCGGATCTCAAATCTATAAGTATTCATCCCAATCTTTTCGCTATCATTAAGGAACCATTTGCTACAAACGAATTTTTCGGTTATGTGCCTAGAAGTTTGATGATTAATAAAAATAAAGAAACCCCTAAGGATGATATATGTCTCATTAAAGAATTGCCAACCAAAGATGGCAATACCTAGATCTATCCCTGCTCTTATGCCTAGCTAGGGGCGTTAAACGATAGCGCTTGTTGGGAGGCAACCCAATTTTATTTTTATTTTTTTGCTTTTTGCTTCTGTTTAGGAATAAATGTTTGATCTAGTTTTAATTAGTGTTTGTGCCAAGTTAAACCTATAGGATCTTCTTGGATGATAGTTATTTGATCTTGCTGAAAATTGCAGAAACTTTCTGTTCACCAAAATAAATGTTAAAAATCACCAGAACGTGATAAAATATTGATTCCAATTGCTTCTGATCAATAAACAAATTGTCTAGGTCTTCCTATTTTGGCTGAATTTTTGGAGTTCCAGAAGTTTGCGTTAGTTGCAGATTACTACAGACTGTTCTGTTTTTGACAGATTCTGTTTTTCGTGTGTTGTTTGCTTATTTTGATGAATCTATGGCTAGTAAAATAGTTTATAAACCATAGAGAAGTTGGAATACAGTAAGTTTAGCACCAATATAAATAAATAATGAGTTCATTACAGTACCTTTAAGTGGTGTTTTGTTTTCTTTCGCTAACGGAGCTCACGAGATTTTCTGTTAAGTTTTGTGTTGTGAAGTTTTCAAGTTTTGGGTGAAAGATTTGATGGATTATGGAACAAGGAGTGGCAAGATCCTAAGCTTGGGGATGCCCAAGGCACCCCAATATAATCTAATGACACCAAAAAGCCAAAGCTTGGGGATGCCCCGGAAGGCATTCCCTCTTTCGTCTACTTCCATCGGTAACTTTACCTGGGGCTATATTTTTATTCACCACATGATATGTGTTTTGCTTGGAGAGTCTTGTATGATTTGAGTATTTGCTTTTTAGTTTACCACGATCATCCTTGCTGTACACACCTTTTGAGAGAGACACATATGATTCGGAAATTATTAGAATACTCTATGTGCTTCACTTATATCTTTTGAGTTATATAGTTTTTGCTCTAGTACTTCACTTATATCTCTCAGAGCATGGTGGTAACTTTTGTTTTATAGAAACTACTATTCTCTCATGCTTCACTTATATTATTTTGAGAGTCTTAAATAGCATGGTAATTTTCTTAAATAATCCTAATATGCTAGGTATTCAAGACTAGTAAAAACTTTCTTGTGAGTGTGTGGAATACTAAGAGAAGTTTGATGCTTGATGATTGTTTTGAGATATGGAGGTAGTGATATTAAAGTTGTGCTAGTTGAGTAGTTTTGAATTTGAGAAATACTTGTGTTGAAGTTTGCAAGTCCCGTAGCATGCACGTATGGTAAACGTTATGTAACAAATTTGAAACATGAGGTGTTCTTTGATTGTCCTCCTTATGAGTGGCAGTCGGGGACGAGCGATGGTCTTTTCCTACCAATCTATCCCCCTAGGAGCATGCGTGTAGTGCTTGGTTTTTGATGACTTGTAGATTTTTGCAATAAGTATGTGAGTTCTTTATGACTAATGTTGAGTCCATGGATTATACGCACACTCACCTTTCCATCATTGCTAGCCTCTTCGGTACCGTGCATTGCCCTTTCTCACATTGAGAGTTGGTGCAAACTTCGCCGGTGCATCCAAACCCCGTGATATGATACGCTCTTTCACACATAAACCTCCTTATATCTTCCTCAAAACAGCCACCATACCTACCTATTATGGCATTTCCATAGCCATTCCGAGATATATTGCCATGCAACTTTCCACCGTTCCATTTGTCATGACACGTTCATCATTGTCATATTGCTTTGCATGATCATGTAGTTGACATAGTATTTTTGGCAAAGCCACCATTCATAATTCTTTCATACATGTCACTCTTGGTTCATTGCATATCCCGGTACACCGCCGGAGGCATTCATATAGAGTCATACTTTGTTCTAGTATCGAGTTGTAATCATTGAGTTATAAATAAATAGAAGTGTGATGATCATCATTTCCAAGAGCATTGTCACAAGTGAGGTAAAAAAAGAGAGAAAGGCCATAAAAAAGAGAAGGCCCAGAAAAAATGAGAGAAAAAGAGAGAAGGGACAATGTTACTATCCTTTTTACCACACTTGTGCTTCAAAGTAGCACCATAATCTTCATGATAGAGAGTCTCTTGTTTTGTCACTTTCATATACTAGTGGGAACTTTTCATTATAGAACTTGGCTTGTATATTCCAACAATGGGCTTCCTCAAATGCCCTAGGTCTTCGTGAGCAAGCAAGTTGGATGCACAACCACTTAGTTTCTTTTGTTGAGCTTTCATATATTTATAGCTCTAGTGCATCCGTTGCATGGCAATCCCTACTCCTTGCATTAACATCAATCGATGGGCATCTCCATAGCTCATTGATTAGCCTCATTGATGTAAGACTTTCTCCCTTTTGTCTTCTCCACATAACCCCCATCATTATATTCTATTCCACCCATAGTGCTATATCCATGGCTCACGCTCATGTATTGCGTGAAGGTTGAAAAAGTTTGAGATTACTAAAGTATGAAACAATTGCTTGGCTTGTCATCGGGGTTGTGCATGATGAGAGCATTCTTGTGTGACAAAAATTGAGCATGAATAAACTATATGATTTTGTAGGGATGAACTTTCTTTGGCCATGTTATTTTGAGAGGACATAATTGCTTAGTTAGTATGCTTCAAGTATTATTATTTTTATGTTAATATTGAACTTTTATCTTGAATCTTTCGGATCTGAATATTCATACCACAATTAAGAATAATTACATTGAAATTATGCCAAGTAGCACTCCACATCAAAAATTTTGTTTTTATCATTTACCTACTCGAGGACGAGCAGGAATTAAGCTTGGGGATGCTTGATACGTCTCCAACGTATCTATAATTTTTTATTGTTCCATGCTATAATATATTCTGTTTTGGACATTAATGGGCTTTATTATACACTTTTATATTATTTTTGGGACCAACCTATTAACCGGAGGCCCAGCCCAGAATTGCTGTTTTTTTGCCTATTTCAGAGTTTCGCAGAAAAAGAATATCAAACGGAGTCCAAACGGAATGAAACCTTCGGGAACGTGATTTTCGGAACGAACGTGATCTAGAGGACTTGGACCCTACGTCAAGACATCAACCAGGAGGGCACGAGGTAGGGGGCGCGCCTACCCCCCCCTCCCCAGGCGCGCCCTCGACCCTCGTGGGCCCCACGTTGCTCCATCGACATACTTCTTCCTCCTATATATACCAACATACCCCCAAACTACCAGATACGGAGCCAAAAAACTAATTCCACCGCCGCAACCTTCTGTACCCGTGAGATCCCATCTTGGGGCCTGTTCCGGAGCTCCGCCGGAGGGGGCATCGATCATGGACGGTTTCTACATCAACACCATAGCCTCTCCGATGAAGTGCGAGTAGTTTACCTCAGACCTTTGGGTCCATAGTTATTAGCTAGATGGCTTCTTCTCTCTTTTTGGATCTCAATACAATGTTCTCCCCCTCTCTTGTGGAGATCTATTCGATGCAATCTTCTTTTGCGATGTGTTTGTTGAGACCGATGAATTGTGGGTTTATGATCAAGTTTATCTATGAACAATATTTGAATATTCTCTGAATTCTTTTATGTATGATTGGTTATCTTTGCAAGTCTCTTCGAATTATTAGTTTGGTTTGGCCTACTATATTGATCTTTCTTGCAATGGGAGAAGTGCTTAGCTTTGGGTTCAATCGTGCGGTGTCCTTTCCCAGTGACAGTAGGGGCAGCAAGGCACGTATTGTATTGTTGCCATCGAGGATAACAAGATGGGGTTTATATCATATTGCATGAGTTTATCCCTCTACACCATGTCATCTTGCTTAAAGCGTTACTCTGTTCTTATGAACTTAATACTCTAGATGCATGCTGGATAGCGGTCGATGTGTGGAGTAATAGTAGTAGATGCAGGCAGGAGTCGGTCTACTTGTCTTGGACGTGATGCCTATATACCTGATCATACCTAGATATTCTCATAACTATGCTCAATTCTGTCAATTGCTCAACAGTAATTTGTTCACCCACCGTAAAACTTATGCTCTCGAGAGAAGCCTCTAGTGAAACCTATGGCCCCCGGGTCTATTTTCCATCATATTAATCTTCCAATACTTAGTTATTTTTATTGCCTTTTATTGTACTTTGCATATCTATCATAAAAATACCAAAAATATTATCCTATCATATCTATCAGATCTCACTCTCGTAAGTGACCGTGTAGGGATTGACAACCCCTTATCACGTTGGTTGCGAGGATTTATTTGTTTGTGTAGGTGCGAGGGACTCGTGCGTGGCCTCCTACTGGATTGATACCTTGGTTCTCAAAAATTGAGGGAAAATACTTACGCTGTTTTGCTGCATCACCCTTTCCTCTTCAAGGGAAAACCAACGCAGTGCTCAAGAGGTAGCAGTGACGTGCGTTCGGTACTTGATCGGTTGGATCGCGAAGATGTTCGACTACATCAACTGCGTTACTTAACGCTTCCGCTTTTGATCTACGAGGGTACATGGACACACTCTCCCCGCTCGTTGTTATGCATCTCATAAATAGACCTTGTGTGATCGTAGGTAATTTTTTTTGAAATAATGCGTTCCCCAACAAAGACATCATCACCAATAAGAGAAAAATACCGGAAGCTGAAATCTCCACTATGCTTGCTAATTATACTTTCAAAGATGGAGTACCTAAAAAACTTGGAGATCCGAGAATACCAACTATACCTTGCTCCACCAAAAAGAATTATGTGAAAACAGCTTTGTGTGATTTAGGAGCTAGTGTAAGTGTTATGCCTTTCTCTTTATATAAAAGACTTGACTTGAATAAACTCACACCTACTGAAATATCTTTGCAAATGGCTAACAAATCAACTGCCATACCTATCGGTATCTGTGAGGATGTGCCTGTTGTTGTTGCTATTGTTACTATTTTGACTGACTTTGTTATACTTGAGATGCCCGAGGACGACAACATGTCGATTATCCTTGGTAGACCCTTCTTGAATACTGCAGGGGCTGTTATTGATTGCAATAAAAGCAAGGTCACTTTTCATATTAATGGTAATGAGCATACGGTTCACTTTCCGAAGAAACAATTCCAAGTGAATGGTATTAATGTTATTGAAAAATCTCCAACTATCCCTATTGGAAGTTTTCAAATACCTCTACCTACTGTCAGAAAGAAATATGAAATGCTTATTGTTGGGGACATTCATATCCCCATTGAGGTAACTTGGTGATTTACGAAAGTTCTTCGGTTTCATGCTAATCGGAAGTGGTTGTTAATAAGACCTGATCAACCTTATTAATGAATCATTTTTGAGCACTGCCTTCTGTCCTTATCTTATCTTTTCTGTTTTTATTAGTTAAATAAAATAAAATGTCATCTTTTGTCTATTTTCTGAATTTCTCGTGCAATAAAAAATGACCCAAAAATAAAAGTTCTCACAATGCTCTGGAAATTTTATATGGTTTTTTTCTAAATATTTCTGAATTTTTGGTGCAAATAATACCAGAGGGAGGTGCACCAGGTGGGCACAACCCACCTGGGCGCGCCAGAACTCCCAGGCGCGCCTTGGTGGGTTGTGGTCCCCACGTGGGCCCCCTCACTTACTTCTTCATCCCACATCATCACTTACCTCTAGAAAAAATTCGCCATTGCTCTCTCTCCCGCGTTCTTGCTCTCAAACCCACGGTTTCGATCTCTTTGCTCGAAGCTCCCTTTTCGAAACTGTTTCGGGGGATTGTTGCTTGGTATGTGACTCCACCGTTTGTCCAATTAGTTTTTGTTTTAGTGGTTTACATTTTGAATAATTAGCTACTCTTGGTGCTGTTGTAGATGATCTTGCATGTTGAATTCTTAGAGTTCTAAGTAGTTTGAATGCTTGCTATGGCCTCTATGTATCCCTATGAGTAGTTGCTATAAATTTAATAAAGTTTTGTTGACAAGTTTTTTGTCACCTAATAATTTCAGAAAATTGTACGCGGACATGATGAACCTATTTGGAAGGAGCTCTTCGAGGAGGCGATCCTCGGGGGCATCTTCTAGTAACAGTTCTGCCCGCCGGTCTTATGTAGAAACCAAGTGAAAGTTCCACACCAGATGCCGCCACCAAAACATGCTTATGGCCTTGCGATGAATATATGATGCGTGTGGGCATTAAGGAGGAATTTGAGCAATATGTTCACAATGCCGGTCTCGGTCCCTACATTTTAGATAAGCGCGAACAATGCCACCTTCTCACTGAGTCGTTTGTCAAAGGATTTAAATTCTTCCCTCGTGAGTCTAGGGTGTCTTTTATGCTTTATGATAATCCATTTACGATCTCACTGGAAAATTTTGCTTACCATTGCAAACTTCCATTTTGGGGTTCGCTTGACGAACCACCAAGGGCTGAGTTCGAAGCTTTCTTAATTAGTCTTTGCAACGGTGAGAGGAGGGGAGTGACACATGGAAGAATAAAGAGTATACATTTTCCCGCAATTCAGTACTTTGCACTATTCAACTGGAAATGTATAGTAGCCAAACAAGACTGTAGTACACTTTGTGCTCCAGACTTGAGCCTGTTACACACCACTCTCACTGGTGAAAGGAATTATAACCTTGGGGCGATTGTTGCACGCAAACTTCAACACAATGCTAACAGTGGCGATTTCTATGGTGGAATATATGCCACACGTTTAGCACGAGGGCTGGGTGTTTCACCTTTGCCCTTTGATCCTATCCTACCCACCCAGTATTTAGATTTTAACACTTTAAAATATCATAAAATCCTTAAAGGAAAGATTCATGACTTCACTTACAATCTGTTATTTAACCAATCTTCTGTTGTGCACACATATTTGCCTGCGCCTACTCTTTTTGACTATCACAACAAAGGAAGATATTTTGTTCTTGAGAGCGAGGCCCGAGCTCACAACGCTGCGGTGGAGGCAGCACGGCGGGCCGAGGCATCCGCACCAAGAGCCTCCGTGAGCTACCACGCCGACTACTACCCTCCAGGCTACTGATTTACTACCAAGCTAGGCCAAAAGCCTAAGCTTGGGGGAGTACGCGTTTCTCACCGACATTATATTCAGGTTCATACATATCATTATATTTGTCGGTGCTCACAGTTTTTCATTGTGTCATCCATGCTTAGATTTATTTTCTTGCTTTCTTCTTGTGTGTTTGAAAAACCTTAGAAAAACCAAAAAAATTAGTTGTAGTAGTTTACTTTCTATGCATGCTTAGTAGTAGCAATTAAAAAGAAAATCCAAAAAGATTTCCTTGTTCTTCTTTTGCTTCTTGGGAGCTTTCCCGTGTAAATAGTTTTTCTCGTTTTTGCTTTTCCCTTTTTATTTGCTTGTTCAAGAAAACCAAAAACTCCAAAAATATTTCAGTGTGTTTCTCTGAATTTCTTTTCTTTTTATTCAAGTCTTACCGAGGAGAAGACCACGATGAAAATGTTAGTGGCTCTCATATGAATAAATGTTAATCTAATAAAGAGCCCATTTTACTTTGTCTTCTCCTGTTGAATAAAATGTTTCCAGATTCCAACTTAGTCCATGGCACTCTTGCACTATTATTATTTTCACATCGTTCGGTCATGCAAGTGAAAGGCAATAATGACGATATTCGATGAACTGGCCGTGGCAAAGAGAAACTGGTATGAACTCGACTTGTTTTGTTTGTGTAAATATGTTTAACCTAGTATCCATGCTTCAGCCCATTATGATTAAACATGTTTGCAATGACAATTAGAGATTACAGTTTCTCATGCCATGCATAAGTAGCTAGGAGTGAATAATGATTTATCTTGGATATCAACATAGCGTTAAAATGATTGTGATGTAGTATGATGATATGGTATCCTCCTCTGAATGTTCGAGTAGCTTGACTTGGCACATGTTCATGCATGTAGTTGAATCTAAACCAACATAGCCTCTATGATATTTATGTTTATGGTGTTCATATCCTACTCATGCTAGTGTCTGATGTTACTTATGCATAATGCATGGTTATGATCGTTGTTGCTCTCTAGCCGGCCGCTTCTCAATCTAATTGCTAGCATTCGCCTGTACTAAGTGGGAATTCGACTTGTACATGAAAAACCTTGAACCCAAAGTTATTCCAGATGAGTCCACCATACCTACCTATATGCGGTATTACCCTGCCGTCCTAAGTAAATTTGCATGTGCCACCTCTAAAAACTTCTAAAAAATATCCTTTTTGTGTGCCTGGATCGTTCATGGAACGACAGGAGGTGGTCGGTATCTTCCATGCTAAGCGGGTTATTCTCAGGTCAAGTGTTTATTCACTCGCCATCGCACGAGAAAAGGGCAGTAATAGGGATGCCCAGTCCCAGACTGCAAACATGAAAAAGAGTTAATCTCTCAAATAATCAAACAAAAACTCCCAATGGAGTCAAAACCTTTACTTTTATCGCTTGGGAACCGCCACTAGCATGCTTAGCATGGAAGATATTGATAACTGATGGTCGTGAAGTAAATGAGAAGGGTGCATGTCTCAAAATATCATTTATCTCTGTTTTAAAAACTTGAGCTCTGGCACCTCTGCAAATCACTGCTTCCCTCTACGAAGGGACTATCTATTTACTTTTATGTTGTGTCATCACCTTTTAAAACAAGTGCCAGAACCTGAGAGCACAGTTGTCATGATTTATGCATTGTGTATAGCTAATGTTGGGTGCATCATGACTAGATCTTTTCTACCATGAATTACAATGTTTAGTCATTGCTTGAACTTTGGAGGTGCTCTGCATTTATGTTTTGCGGTCTCAGAAAGGGCTAGCGAGATACCACTATTGTCATATTATATCATGGTTGTTTTGACAACGTGTTGCTGTTTGAGATATCTTATTATTGCTCACTAGCTTATTATGTCATTGATATGAGTTAATATAATTTTAAGAGTTATTGTTAGCATGGTTAGTTATAATGTTGGCTGAAAACTTGGGTGCTATTTAAGCCTATTTATGCAAACAAGAGCAAAAGAGTTCGTAAAAGTTTTTCTTTTTCACTTTCAGTTTATCAACCGAATTGCTTGAGGAAAAGCAAAGGATTAAGCTTGGGGGAGTTGATACGTCTCCAACGTATCTACTTTTCCTAACGCTTTTCCTCTTGTTTTGGACTCTAATTTGCATGATTTGAATGAAGCTAACCCCGGACTGACGCTACATTCACCAGAACTACCATGGTGTTGTTTTTGTGCAGAAATAAAAGTTCTCGGAATGGAACGAAACTTTGCAAGGAATTTTTATACAATAAAAGAGAATTTCTGGAGCCAAGACCTGCCAGAGAGGGGCACCTGGGAGGGCACAACCCACCAGGGCACGCCCCCTTCTCCTGGCGCGCCCAGGTGGGTGGGTTGTCCCCACCTGGTGGCCCTGCAGACCCTGAAACCGACGCTATAAAATCCTATTTTCCAGAAAAAATCAGGGAGAAAGAATTATTGCGTTCCACAAGACGGAGCCGCCGTCACCTCCCGTTCTTCATCGGGAGGCTAGATCTGGAGTTCGTTTGGGGCTCCGGAGAGGGGGGGTCTTCGTTCTTCATCATCACCAACCCTTCTCCATCACCAATTCCAGGATGCTCCTGAAGGAAATATGCCCTAGAGGCAATAATAAAGTATTATTTATTTCCTTATATCATGAGAAATGTTTATTATTCATGCTATAATTGTATTAACCGGAAACATAATACATGTGTGAATACATAGACAAACAGAGTGTCACTAGTATGCCTCTACTTGACTAGCTCGTTAATCAAAGATGGTTATGTTTCCTAGCCATAGACATGAGTTGTCATTTGATTAACGGGATCACCTCATTAGGAGAATGACGTGATTGACTTGACCCATTCCGTTAGCTTAGCACCTGATCGTTTAGTATGTTGCTATTGCTTTCTTCATGACTTATACATGTTCCTATGACTATGAGATTATGCAACTCCCGTTTACCGGAGGAACACTTTGTGTGCTACCAAACGTCACAACGTAAATGGGTGATTATAAAGGTGCTCTACAGGTGTCTCCAAAGGTACTTGTTGGGTTGGCGTATTTCGAGATTAGGATTTGTCACTCCGATTGTCGGAGAGGTATCTCTGGGCCCACTCAGTAATGCACATCACTATAAGCCTTGCAAGCATTGTGACTAATGAGTTAGTTGCGGGATGATGTATTACGAAGCGAGTAAAGAGACTTGCCGGTAACGAGATTGAACTAGGTATCGAGATACCGACGATCGAATCTCGGGCAAGTAACATACCGATGACAAAGGGAACAACGTATGTTGTTATGCGGTCTGACCGATAAAGATCTTCGTAGAATATGTAGGAACCAATATGAGCATCCAGGTTCCGCTATTGGTTTTTGACCGGAGAGGTGTCTCGGTCATGTATACATAGTTCTCGAACCCGTAGGGTCTGCACGCTTAAAGTTACGATGACAGTTATATTATGAGTTTATATGTTTTGATGTACCGAAGGTTGTTCGGAGTCCCGGATGTGATCACGGACATGACGAGGAGTCTCGAAATGGTCGAGACATAAAGATTGATATATTGGATGACTATATTCGGACACCGGAAGTGTTCCGGAGAAGTTTCGGATTTAACCGGAGTGCCGGAGGGTTACCGGAACCCCCCGGGGAAGTATTGGGCCTTAGTGGGCCTAGAGGGGAGAGAGAGGGCAGCAGCCAGGAGGTGGCGCGCCCCCTCCTGGGAGGAATCCTAGTTGGACTAGGAGAGGGGGGCGCAACCCCCTTTCCCTCTCCCTCTCCCTCTCTTTCCTCCCCCCCTCTTTTCCTAGTTGGACTAGGAAAGGGGAGTCCTACTCCTACTAGGAGGAGGACTCCCCCCCTCTCCTTGGCGCGCCTAGGGCAGCCGGCCTCCCCCTTGCTCCTTTATAAACGGGGGCAGGGGGCACCTCTAAACACACTTGATATACGATATTTTAGCCGTGTGAGGTGCCCCCCTCCACCATATTACACCTCGATAATACCGTTGCGGAGCTTAGGCGAAGCCCTGCCTCGGTGGAACATCATCATCGTCACCACGCCGTCGTGCTGACGAAACTCTCCCTCAACACTCGACTGGATCGGAGTTCGAGGGACGTCATCGAGCTAAACGTGTGCTGAACTCGGAGGTGCCGTGCGTTCGGTACTTGATCGGTCGGATCGTGAAGACGTACGACTACATCAACCGCATTGTGATAACGCTTCCGCTGTCGGTCTACGAGGGTACGTGGACAACACTCTCCCCTCTCGTTGCTACGCATCACCATAATCTTGCGTGTGCGTAGGAATTTTTTTGAAATTACTACGTTCCCCAACAGTGGCATCCGAGCCTGGTTTTATGCGTTGATGCTATGCACGACTAGAACACAAGTGAGTTGTGGGCGATATAAGTCATACTGCTTACTAGCATGTCATACTTTGGTTCAGCGGTATTGTGAGATGAAGCGTCCCGGGCCGACATTACGCGTACGCTTACGCGAGACTGGTTTCACTGTTCGGAGCACTCGTTGCTTAAAGGTGACTGGCGGGTGTCTGTCTCTCTCACTTTAGTTGAACCGAGTGTGGCTACGCCCGGTCCTTGCGAAGGTTAAAACAGCACCAACTTGACAAACTATCGTTGTGGTTTTGATGCGTAGGTAAGAACAGTTCTTGCTAAGCCTGTAGCAGCCATGTAAAACTTGCAACAACAAAATAGAGGACGTCTAACTTGTTTTTGCAGGGCATGTTGTGATGTGATATGGTCAAGACATGATGTGATATAATTTGTTGTATGAGATGATCATGTTTTGTAACCGAGTTATCGGCAACTGGCAGGAGCCATATGGTTGTCGCTTTATTGTATGAAATGCAATCGCCATGTAATAGTTTTACTTTATCACTAAGCGGTAGCGATAGTCGTAAAAGCAATAAGTTGGCGAGACGACAACGATACTACGATGGAGATCAAGGTGTCGCGCCGGTGACGATGGTGATCATGATGGTGCTTCGGAGATGGAGATCACAAGCACAGTGCTTCGGAGATGGAGATCACAAGCACGGTGCTTCGGAGATGGAGATCACAAGCACAAGATGATGATGGCCATATCATATCACTTATATTGATTGCATGTGATGTTAATCCTTTATGCATCTTATCTTGCTTTGATTGATGGTAGCATTATAAGATGATCTCTCATGAAAATTTCAAGATAAAGTGTTCTCCCTGAGTATGCACCGTTGCGAAAGTTCTTCGTGCTGAGACACCACGTGTTAATCGGGTGTGATAGGCTCTATGTTCAAATACAACGGGTGCAAAACAGTTGCACACGCGGAATACTCAGAGTAAACTTGACGAGCCTAGCATATACAGATATGGCCTCGGAACATAGAGACCGAAAGGTCGAGCGTGAATCATATAGTAGATATGATCAACATAGTGAAGTTCACCATTGAAACTACTCCATCTCACGTGTTAATCGGACATGGTTTAGTTGATTTGGATCACATAATCACTTAGATGATTAGAGGGATGTCTATCTAAGTGGGAGTTCTTAAGTAATATGATTAATTGAACTTAAATTTATCATGAACTTAGTACCTGATAGTATCTTGCTTGTCTATGTTAATTGTAGATAAATGGCCCGTGCTGTTGTTCCGTTGAATTTTAATGCGTTCCTTGAGAAAGCTAAGTTGAAAGATGATGGTAGCAATTACACGGACTGGGTCCGTAACTTGAGGATTATCCTCATTGCTGCATAGAAGAATTACGTCCTAGAAGCACCGCTAGGTGCCAGGCCTCCTGCAAGAGCGACGCCAGAAGTTATGAACGTCTGGCAGAGCAAAACTGATGACTACTCAATAGTTCAGTGTGCCATGCTTTACGGCTTAGAACCGGGTCTTCAACGACGTTTTGAACGTCATGGAGCATATGAGATGTTCCAGGAGTTGAAGTTAATATTTCAAGCAAATGCCCGGATTGAGAGATATGAAGTCTCCAATAAGTTCTATAGCTGCAAGATGGAAGAGAATAGTTCTGTCAGTGAGCATGTACTCAGAATGTCTGGGTATAATAATCACTTGATTCAACTGGGAGTTCAACTTCCGGATGATTGCGTCATTGACAGAATTCTTCAATCACTGCCACCAAGCTACAAGAGCTTCGTGATGAACTATAACATGCAAGGGATGGATAAGACAATTCCTGAGCTCTTCGCAATGCTAAAGGCAGCGGAGGTAGAAATCAAAAAGGAGCATCAAGTGTTGATGGTCAGTAAAACCACTAGTTTCAAGAAAAAGGGCAAAGGGAAGCAGAAAGGGAACTTCAAGAAGAACAACAAGCAAGTTGTTGTTCAGGAGAAGAAATCCAAGTCTGGACCTAAGCCTAAAACTGAGTGCTTCTACTGTAAGCAGATTGGTCTCTGGAAGCGGAACTGCCCCAAGTATTTGGCGGATAAGAAGGATGGCAAGGTTAACAAAGGTATATGTGATATACATGTTATTGATGTGTACCTTACTAATACTCGCAGTAGCACCTGGGTATTTGATACTGGTTCTGTTGCTAATATTTGCAACTCGAAACAGGGGCTACGGATTAAGCGAAGATTGGCTAAGGACGAGGTGACGATGCGCGTGGGAAATGGTTCCAAAGTCGATGTGATCGCCGTCAGCACGCTACCTCTACATCTACCTTCGGGATTAGTTTTAGACCTAAATAATTGTTATTTGGTGCCAGCGTTGAGCATGAACATTATATCTGGATCTTGTTTAATGCGAGATGGTTATTCATTTAAATCAGAGAATAATGGTTGTTCTATTTATATGAATAATATCTTTTATGGTCATGCACCCTTGAAGAGTGGTCTATTTTTAATGAATCTCGATAGTAGTAATACACATATTCATAATGTTGAAGCCAAAAGATGCAGAGTTGATAATGATAGTGCAACTTATTTGTGGCACTGCCGTTTGGGTCATATCGGTGTAAAGCGCATGAAGAAACTCCATACCGATGGAATTTTGGAATCACTTGATTTTGAATCACTTGGTACTTGCGAACCGTGCCTCATGGGCAAGATGACCAAAACACCGTTCTCCGGAACTATGGAGAGAGCAACAGATTTGTTGGAAATCATACATACAGATGTATGTGGTCCGATGAATATTGAGGCTCATGGTGGATATCGTTATTTTCTCACCTTCACAGATGATTTGAGCAGATATGGGTATATCTACTTAATGAAACATAAGTCCGAAACATTTGAGAAGTTCAAAGAATTTCAGAGTGAAGTTGAAAATCATCGTAACAAGAAAATAAAATTCCTACGATCTGATCGTGGAGGAGAATATTTGAGTTACGAGTTTGGCCTACATTTGAAACAATGCAGAATAGTTTCGCAACTCACGCCACCCGGAACACCACAGCGTAATGGTGTGTCCGAACATCGTAATCGTACTTTATTAGATATGGTAGGATCTATGATGTCTCTTACTGATTTACCGCTATCATTTTGGGGTTATGCTTTAGAGACGGCTGCATTCACTCTAAATAGGACACCATCAAAATCCGTTGAGACGACGCCTTATGAACTATGGTTTGGCAAGAAACCAAAGTTGTCGTATCTTAAAGTTTGGGGTTGCGATGCTTATGTGAAGAAACTTCAACCTGATAAGCTCGAAACCAAATCGGAGAAATGTGTCTTCATAGGATACCCAAAAGAGACTGCTGGGTACACCTTCTATCACAGATCCGAAGGCAAGATATTCGTTGCTAGGAATGGATCCTTTCTAGAGAAGGAGTTTCTCTCGAAAGATGTGAGTGGGAGGAAAGTAGAACTTGATGAGGTAACTGTACCTGCTCCCTTATTGGAAAGTAGATCATCGCAGAAATCAGTTTCTGCGACACCTACACCAATTAGTGAGGAAGTTAATGATAATGATCATGAAACTTCAGATCAAGTTATTACTGAACCTCGTAGGTCAACTAGATCAAGATCCGCACCAGAGTGGTACGGTAATCCTGTTCTGGAGGTCATGTTACTAGACCATGATGAACCTACGAACTATGAAGAAGCGATGGTGAACCCAGATTCCGCAAAATGGCTTGAAGCCATGAAATCCGAGATGGGATCCATGTATGAGAACAAAGTATGGACTTTGGTTGACTTGCCCGATGGTCGGAAAGCCATTGAAAATAAATGGATCTTCAAGAAGAAGACTGACGCTGATGGTAATGTTACTGTCTATAAAGCTCGACTTGTTGCGAAAGGTTTTCGACAAGTTCAAGGGATTGACTACGATGAGACCTTCTCACCCGTAGCGATGCTTAAGTCTGTCCAAATCATGTTAGCTATTGCTGCATTTTATGATTATGAAATTTGGCAAATGGATGTCAAAACTGCATTCCTGAATCGATTTCTGGAAGAAGAGTTGTATATGATGCAACCGGAAGGTTTTGTCGATCCAAAGGGATCTAACAAAGTGTGCAAGCTCCAGCGATCCATTTATGGACTGGTGAAAGCCTCTCGCAGTTGGAATAAACGCTTTGATAGTGTGATCAAAGCATTTGGTTTTATACAGACTTTTGGAGAAGCCTGTATTTACAAGAAAGTGAGTGGGAGCTCGATAGCATTTCTGATATTATATGTGGATGACATATTGCTGATTGGAAATGATATAGAATTTCTGGATAGCATAAAGGGATACTTGAATAAGAGTTTTTCAATGAAAGACCTCGGTGAAGCTGCATATATATTAGGCATTAAGATCTACAGAGATAGATCAAGACGCTTAATTGGACTTTCACAAAGCACATACCTTGACAAAGTTTTGAAGAAGTTCAAAATGGATCAAGCAAAGAAAGGGTTCTTGCCAGTACTACAAGGTGTGAGATTGAGTAAGACTCAATGCCCGACCACTGCAGAAGATAGAGAGAAGATGAAATATGTTCCCTATGCTTCAGCCATAGGCTCTATCATGTATGCAATGCTATGTACCAGACCTGATGTGTGCCTTGCTATAAGTTTAGCAGGGAGGTACCAAAGTAATCCAGGAGTGGATCAACTGACAGCGGTCAAGAACATCCTGAAATACCTGAAAAGGACTAAGGATATGTTTCTCATTTATGGAGGTGACAAAGAGCTCATCGTAAATGGTTACATTGATGCAAGCTTTGACACTGATCCGGACGATTCTAAATCGCAAACCGGATACGTATTTACATTGAACGGTGGAGCTGTCAGTTGGTGCAGTTCTAAGCAAAGTGTCGTGGCGGGATCTACGTGTGAAGCAGAGTACATAGCTGCTTCGGAAGCAGAAATTAAGGAGTCTGGATGAAGGAGTTCATATCCGATCTAGGTGTCATACCTAGTGCATCGGGACCAATGAAAATCTTTTGTGACAATACTGGTGCAATTGCCTTAGCAAAGGAATCCAGATTTCACAAGAGAACCAAGCACATCAAAAGACGCTTCAATTCCATCCGGGATTTAGTCCAGGTGGGAGACATAGAAATTTGCAAGATACATACGGATCTGAATGTTGCAGACCTGTTGACTAAGCCTCTTCCACGAGCAAAACATGATCAGCACCAAGACTCCATGGGTGTGAGAATCATTACTGTGTAATCTAGATTATTGACTCTAGTGCAAGTGGGAGACTGAAGGAAATATGCCCTAGAGGCAATAATAAAGTATTATTTATTTCCTTATATCATGATAAATGTTTATTATTCATGCTAGAATTGTATTAACTGGAAACATAATACATGTGTGAATACATAGACAAACAGAGTGTCACTAGTATGCCTCTACTTGACTAGCTCGTTAATCAAAGATGGTTATGTTTCCTAGCCATAGACATGAGTTGTCATTTGATTAACGGGATCACCTCATTAGGAGAATGACGTGATTGACTTGACCCATTCCGTTAGCTTAGCACCCGATCGTTTAGTATGTTGCTATTGCTTTCTTCATGACTTATACATGTTCCTATGACTATGAGATTATGCAACTCCCGTTTACCGGAGGAACACTTTGTGTTCTACCAAACGTCACAACGTAAATGGGTGATTATAAAGGTGCTCTACAGGTGTCTCCAAAGGTACTTGTTGGGTTGGCGTATTTCGAGATTAGGATTTGTCACTCCGATTATCGGAGAGGTATCTCTGGGCCCACTCAGTAATGCACATCACTATAAGCCTTGCTAGCATTGTGACTAATGAGTTAGTTGCGGGATGATGTATTACGGAACGAGTAAAGAGACTTGCCGGTAACGAGATTGAACTAGGCATCGAGATACCGACGATCGAATCCCGGGCAAGTAACATACCGATGACAAAGGGAACAACGTATGTTGTTATGCGGTCTGACAGATAATGATCTTCGTAGAATATGTAGGAACCAATATGAGCATTCAGGTTCCGCTATTGGTTATTGACTGGAGAGGTGTCTCGGTCATGTCTACATAGTTCTCGAACCCGTAGGGTCCGCACGCTTAAAGTTACGATGACAGTTATATTATGAGTTTATATGTTTTGATGTACCGAAGGTTGTTCGGAGTCCCGGATGTGATCATGAACATGACGAGGAGTCTCGAAATGGTCGAGACATAAAGATTGATATATTGGACGACTATATTCGGACACCGGAAGTGTTCCGGAGAAGTTTCGGATTTAACCGGAGTGCCGAAGGGTTACCGGAACCCCCCAGGGAAGTATTGGGCCTTAGTGGGCTTAGAGGGGAGAGAGAGGGCAGCAGCCAGGAGGTGGCGCGCCCCCTCCTAGGAGGAATCCTAGTTGGACTAGGAGAGGGGGCGCAGCACCCTTTCCCTCTCCCTGTCCCTCTCTTTCCTTCCCCCCCTCTTTTCCTAGTTGGACTAGGAAAGGGGAGTCCTACTCCTACTAGGAGGAGGACTCCCCCCTCTCCTTGGCGCGCCTAGGGCAGCCGGCCTCCCCCTTGCTCCTTTATATACGGAGGCAGGGGGCACCTCTAAACGCACTTGATATACGATATTTTAACCGTGTGCGGTGCCCCCCTCCACCATATTACACCTCGATAATACCGTTGCGGAGCTTAGGCGAAGCCCTGCGTCGGTGGAACATCATCATCGTCACCACGCCGTCGTGCTGATGAAACTCTCCCTCAACACTCGGTTGGATTGGAGTTCGAGGGACGTCATCGAGCTGAACGTGTGCTGAACTCGGAGGTGCCGTGCGTTCGGTACTTGATCGGTCGGATCGTGAAGACGTACGACTACATCAACCGCGTTGTGATAACGCTTCCGCTGTCGGTCTACGAGGGTACGTGGACAACACTCTCCCCTCTCGTTTCTATGCATCGCCATAATCTTGCGTGTGCGTAGGAATTTTTTTGAAATTACTACGTTCCCCAACAGCTCCCCACCGGGAGTGAGTAATTCCTTCGTAGGCTCGCTGGTCGGTGAGGAGTTGGATGAGATTCATCATGTAATCGAGTTAGTTTTGTTAGGGCTTGATCCCTAGTATCCACTATCTTCTAAGATTGATGTTGCTATGACTTTGTTATGCTTAATGCTTGTCACTTTGGGCCCGGGTGCCATGAACTCAGATCTGAACCGTTTATTATTTCATCATTATATCCATGTTTTAGATCTGATCTTGCAAGTTATAGTCACCTACCACATGTTATGATCTGGAAACCCTGGAGTTACAATAGTCGGGCCCACTCCCGGTGAAGACCGTAGTTTGAGGAGTTCATGTATTCACTATGTATTCACTATGTGTTAATGCTTAGTTCCGGTTCTCTATTAAAAGGAGGCCTTAATATCCCTTAGTTTCCAATATGGACCCCACTGCCACGGGAGGGTAGGATAAAAGATGTCATGCAAGTTCTTTCCATAAGCACGTATTACTATTTACGGAATACATGCCTACATTATATTCATGAACTGGAGCTAGTGCCGTATCGCCCTAGGTTATAACTGTCTCATGATGAATATCAACCAACAAGTCATCGATCCAATGCCTACGAATTTATCTTATATTGTTTCTGCTAAGTTACTACTGCTATCATAACTGTTACACTTGCTACAAAATTACCGCTATCACTATTACTGTTACCGTTACTGCTGTCACTACTATCAAAACTATCAAACTACTTTGCTACAGATAATTAATTTCCAGGTCTGGTTGAATTGACAACTCAGCTGCTAATACCTTCAAATATTCTTTGGCTCCCCTTGTGTCGAATCTATAAATTTGGGTTGAATACTCTACCCTCGAAAACTGTTGTGATCCCCTATACTTGTGGGTTATCAGCTACCGATTTGTTAAACTCGATGACACCAAAGCAATATTAGACTCTAAAATAGTGGAATCGATCAGACCGAGACATAGTTCGGTGACTCCGAGATTGCTAGGTTTTCACTGAGAGTCGAACTCGGTCACACCGATTTGTAAGTTTCGTTCAGACCAAAAATCACAAGTGCAATGTCCTAGGCCAAATCGATGAGACCTATTTCTACAACTTGGTCGGTCCGAGATGAGTTCGGCGGAAACCTAACCCTAAATTTTTGAATCGAAACTAATCTAAACGAAGTTTTTGCTGGATAGAACACTCTCATACGTGGTAAGAATCATGGCATTGACCTAAGTGCAGGAATCAGAGGTTAAGATTGCACATAGGGGTCGAGTTCATACCCTAACTCGGCGGTGAACTCGCTACGGCGACAACGACGGTGAAGATTTCCGTTGACGGCAGCGGAAACCAGCGGTAGGAGGTCGCTGGCGATGAGGAGACGATCCGGAGACCTCGAGTCGGCAGAGCTGGATATGCGCGGGCGAAGGGTTTCAGAGGAATTTCTATATATATCCAGACCCTGTCGGTGTGACCGAGTGGAACGACTCGGTGGCACCGAGATGCAGAATCGCAAGCGGTTACTGCAACTCGGTGTGACCAAATTGTTCAAATCGGTTGCACCAAGATTGAAACCTAGATCAACTCAATGAACTCGGTATGACCGAAAGGAATGAATCGGTCAGACCAAAATACATAGAGAGGTTTTGGAAGTTTAAGTCTATGACGAATCAGTGGCTCCGAGTGCTCCTCACCCAGAGGGTTCGAATCTCACTTGATCAAACTTTGTGATGTAGCATGAACAGAGTTTGAGATGAGAAAAGCATAGATAGCTATAGGGAGTTCTTAGGCATTCTTGTCCATCCATTTGGCAAAAGAAAAAGACCAAACAATCAAAGCAACAAATGGATGTCCTTGAATGAGAAAAATATGCACTCAACATGCTCACACAATAAGATGGCAAATGAAATATGTGGCAAATCATGCACGAACACTCTAGCATCTATCAAGCAATTGGCGATGACTAGGTCATCTATATATGAGTATATTGACTGAGGAGTCAAATGAGAACATTTGATCGTAGGTCATACTCATCGTTTAAGCACAAGTGGGGTTACCACTTTTACATAAAGCATTGTTGTGTTCACACCATTAGAGTTGCTTTAGCTCAATTCTTTAGAGCAAAGCTCCCCCTAGATGTGATATCCCCCCTAAGAGGGATGAACTAACCTAGGGTTTTGTCGATGATGACTTCATGTAGGTGTTGAAGATGTAGATGCTCAATGTTGATGTAGATCATTTGGAGCAATCCATTGGAGTGAGTTGCACTTTCAATACCTACATGGGTTAGTCCCACAAGGAACAAACAAGGATATCCATAGACATAGAGTGAAGTACACACAAGATGATGTCCATGAAAGCATTAGGTTACCTTGTCCCTTGACTTACCAATAAGAGGGTTTGTGACTCCTTGAACTAGTGCAAGATGTGGAAGTTGTTTGCACTTGTTCTTGCCAAAATGAATATGAGTGAAGTATGTTGGCGGAGTCACCCTCAAGAACTCTCTAGTTCTTCTATGGGATCCAAATCATCTTGATGGGAATCCTTGGAGTTGTAGTCGTACTTTATGAAGTAGAACTTGATGTAGTCTTGGGAACGCACTTGACCAAGGCCTTCGGAGCTTCTTCAAATGCAGCAATCTCCTCTTGAAGCTTGTCCTTGCCTTTTAGCTTGTGGTCTTGTGGTGGAAGATCATCTTGAGCTTGTGTCCCCTTGAAGGATGTAGGATCATACTTCTCTTATTAAGGAACAAACTTCGTCTTGGGGTATTGATCTTCTTCCCACTCAACTCCATTGGCATTGAACTTTCGTTCAAAACCAACACCTTGATTCTTCTGGTGCCTTCCTTCCTTGCGTACAATTTCCTCAAATTGCTTACTTCCAGCAAGGCTCTTGTAAACACCTTTCTCTATAATTCCCTTCAATAGACTATTTTCTTGCTCAAGTGTAACTTGGCTAAGAGAATTATTAGTGGAATCAAGAGAACTACTAGAAGCAACAATATTGGATTTAGCATGATTGTTGTTACTACTAGAAGAAGAATCTTTCTTACTCTTGTTACTAGATTTTACTTGTACATGTAAGTAGACAAGAGTAAACGCTTGGCAATGCAAGAAGAACTTTTATTACGAAGATCATCATTTATTGCTTTTAAGAACCCATGCTCTTGCTCAAGATTGAGCTTTTCAAAGCGTAGCTTCTCATGAGTCTTTAAAAGCTCTCGGTGATCTTCTAAGGTAGTCAGCTAACTTAAGAGTGTTTAGTTCTTTAGTTAAATGCTCAATCTCCTTCTTATCATCGTCATTCATTTTATCTTGATTAGCATGATTAATAGCAAGTTCATCATAGTTTTCATCACTAGAGTTGTCAACAAGTAAATCATCATCACCTAGCAAATCATCTTCATCACTATTGAAATCAACATGCTCGGGGTGTGATACCTTTGGGACCTTAGCCATGAAGCATCTTCCAATTACTTCATTTGGTGAGTCAAATATGTCATAGGAGTTGGTTGACACAAGTGCTAGACCAGCAACACCTTCATCTTGAGTATATTCGGAGTCGGAGTGATAACTTCTCTCGGAGTGGTGGTCGGAGTCGGAACCGGATACCCATTCACCAACATGAGCTTGATGTCTTCGTTTTGTATAACTCCTTGATGACTTGTCCTTCCTTTCCAAATCCTTGCTTCTACGAGAGGTTCTTCGTTCACAACGATCATCTCTACTCTTCTCTCTTGGAGGTGATTCTTCTCTTTTGCTTCTCATTTTAGGTGAGTCTTCTCTTCTTTTGTAGGGAGCCGTACACTCATTGGAGTAGTGTCCGGGTCTTCCACAGTTGTAGCAATTACGTTCACGACTAGAAGATCTTTTGTCATTATAGGACCTTGACTTGGAACTTTTTTCTTTGCTTCTACTCTTGTAGAACATGTTCAAGTTCTTCACCATTAGCCTCAATTCTTCATTGAAAGCTTGTTTCTCACTTGATGATGTAGGAGCATCACATGAGGCTTTGTAAGCACCACTAGACTTGTTGTGAAGCTCTTCTTTATCCTTGAGTGACATCTCATGAGCAACAATTCTACCAATGACTTCCGTTGGCTTGAGATCTTTGTAATTGGGCATCTTTTGGATCAATGTGCACACGGTATCATATTTTCCATCCAAGGCTCTTAGGATCTTCTTGATGATGAATCTATCGGTCATCTCTTCACTTCCTAAGACGGCAATCTCATTTGTGATGAGAGCAAGCCTAGAGTACATTTCAGCGACACCTTCACCATCCTTCATTTTGAACTTGTCAAGTTGACTTTGAAGCACATCCAATTTGGATTCCTTGACGGAGTCAGTACCTTTGTGCATATCAATCAACGTATCCCAAATTTCCTTTGCATTCTCAAGACGGCTGATTTTGTTGAATTCTTCGGGGCATAATCCGTTGAAGAGAATATCGCAAGCTTGAGCATTTTATTGCAACATCTTCAATTCTTCCGCGGTAGCTTCATGATTTGGTTCTCTCCCATCAAAGAATTCACCTTGCAAGCCAATACACACAATAGCCTAAACGGTGGGGTTATGTCCAAGAATATGCATTTTCATCTTATGCTTCCAACTAGCAAAATTAGTACCATCAAAGTAAGGACCTCTACGGTGGTAATTTTCCTCTCTAGACGCCATACTCTCCTTGGTTGTGAAACCAAGGCTATGATCACCAAAACTATGGAAATCAAGGCAAATGGAGACCAAAGCTCTTATACCATTTGTAGGATCAAAAGTATGTCTAGAGGGGGTGATTAGACTACTTGACCAAATAAAAATCTAGCCTTTTCCCAATTTTAAGTCTTGGCAGATTTTAGCAACTTAGCACAAGTCAAGCAATCAACCTACACATGCAATTCTAAGAGTATAGCAGCGAAATATAAATCATTGCATCTGAAGGTAAAGGGGGGAGTTTGGAGGGAGTAAACGCAATGTAGACACGGAGATTTTTGGCGTGGTTCCGATAGGTGGTGCTATCGTACATCCACGTTGGTGGAGACTTCAACCCACGAAGGGTAATGGTTGTGCAAGTCCATGGAGGGATCCACCCATGAAGGGTCCATGAAGAAGCAACCTTGTCTATCCCACCATGGCCATCGCCCACGAAGGACTTGCCTCACTCGGGTAGATCTTCACGAAGTAGGCGATCTCCTTGCTCGTACAAACTCCTTGGTTCAACTCCACAATCTTGACGGAGGCTTCCAAGTGACACCTAACCAATCTAGGAGACACCACTCTCCAAAAGGTAATAGATTGTGTGTTGATGATGAACTCCTTGCTCTTGTGCTTCAAATAATAGTCTCCCCAACTATCGGGGATATACCCCGCGGTGTAACCCGGCCAGATGTATGACCTAGCTGACCTTGGCGACTCACTGGTGACCCGCCTGGAGCTTGGCGACTCACGGGTAACCCGCCCAGTCTCGGCGACTCATTAGTAACCCGACGGTGGGTCATACGGGCAACAAAGCCCAAGGCCCAGAAAATTGGCTGATGTTATGGTGGGCCGGATTAAGAGGAAAGCGTAAGGAATATTCTCTTACAAAGGAAGCAAGACTAGGACTCCACTTGTGATTGAGTAATCCTAATCCTACTAGGACTAGTCATGTAACCCGCCCCTTCAACATATATAAGGAGGGGCAGGGCACCCCAAGAGGGGACAAGAAATAATCTAAGGCTAGACACAACTAGGAGAGCCGGCTTATGCGGCGACTCCATCATGAGCATAATGAGACCTAGCCACAAACAGCATGTAGGGTTGTTACCGGGTGATGTTTCCCGGGGCCCGAAGCTGTCTAAACCCTTGTCTTGTGTTGTGTCTCTCGATTCCGATCAACCCCTCTCAAGCTACCACATAGATGCGTTGGCCTCACGACTAAGTCCTCACACTAGGACATCTATCGTGACAATTCCACGACAGTTGGCGCCCACCGTGGGGCCTGCGCTCGGTGGTGTTGAGTTCTTAGAGGGAATTCTATAGGGATCGAGGAGCTCGCAATTGACCGGATGAAGAAGTTTCACAGTATAATCGTGTAGGATAACCTTGCGGCAGAGACAAAAAGTTCATCTTTTGAGATCAAAATCGTAGCTAATTATGGAGCTGGCACGTTTCAAGTTTGAGATGAGAATTAAGAAGGCGTGTTGTACACCGCTGCAAAGTCGCCGAGATTGATTCAACACCTCTGTCGTTCGTATACAGGTTATTATTGCTGAAGCCGTGTCGAAGATGAATCAGTGCAAGGATCATAACCAGTATCAGTCGACGACAAGTGTTCAACCAGCCATCGCTTTGTCCTGCATGGAGACCGAGGTCAAACTCATCCATCTGACCCTTGAAGCAAGATTTACGTGAAACTCCAATGTGCTATTTCAACTAGTACTACTCGCTCCGCATGATGGACTAGTTGATCTACAAATCCTTATATACATCTGCAGTCCGATGCTACCGTGATTTAGATTAAAAAAGAAAGAAAAGGGAGTCAATGACTCGGAAGAGGACAGCGGTCTCCGCCCCTACAGCCCGACCTCCGGCTGATGCTCTACCGTGGCTCGCACCGCCACCGCCTCTCTGACGCGACCGCACCGAGCCGCCGGCAGGCAGAGCCCGGAGAGCCACCGCCGGCTTTGCTCTACCTCACCTCCACAACTGCCGCCTCCGGAACCGAGCTGCTACCTCCAAGTCGCCACCAAGCCTCGTTTGCATCCTCCCCTGGCGGCCCTGAGCTGGTCACTCTCCTGCTGCTATGGTCAAACGGTTGTTTCCAATTTGCCGCAAGCTGCTGCCTCCGAGCGAGTGCCGCAGTGTCCTCGCCTCCAAGTCGCCGTTACGACGCCCTGAGTCGCCACCGGCCCTATTGCGAGCCGCCACCTCAGCGACCTTACCTCGTCGGCCGCCTCTCCTCCTCTGAGCCGCCCCGACGTGAGCAGTCTCGCCTTTGCCCCGCTCCGCCGCAAATGAAGTGTCAGATGTTTCAACACCTCCTCGCCATGCCGGAGCTCTGCCGACTCGCCGCCGCTTGCCCCGTGCGCCCCGTTCCGCTGGGCCGCTTCCACGCTCGCCGGCTTATTGTTCCGGCCGGCTGCCAATTCTCCGCACCGGGTCTGGCCACCCTCGAGCCACCCTGGCCTTGGGTCAAGTCACCAGCTGCCTCTGCCACTGCTTGTGAGGCCTCACCACTCGTTGACCGCATTCTAGTGCATCTTCGTCTACCTTGTGCCATCACAGAGCCAGTTCTATAGCTTTGAGCAGATCCGTGCTATGACTAAGGTTGAGTCAATCTTCCCAACATGAAGACCTGAGCCAATGTAAAATACTAGCAAGGCTAGTACCAATAGAAGAACGGTGAAAGTATGCACTGCAAGGCATTTGCACCCGGAGCAGAGATAAAAAAAGGAGGTTCTAATGACTTGCCGAACAAAAACCAATCAGGTGCTATTTTTCTAAAACTCTTACTTGGTATAATTAAATATCATCAAAAGATTTTTCGATGTATGCTATTGTATACACAGGTCGATTAACTCATGGCCAAAATATGATCCGGTCCTTCCGCACCATCATTGGAGGTCGCGTCTACATCCGCACTATGTCAAATTGCTCAACAGATGTGTGCAAACCGCGACCCTGCGGTCCGGTCTACATCAACACGACGCGGCTGACTCGTCCGTCCACACGATTTACCACGTCTGCAATTAACTCGCCTGTCTGCGCTGGCTTAAAATGTTGCGGTCGACTGATCTGTCTGCTCCTGCGGCCGACTCGGCCGTGATTAATTTCAGCTTCGCCTGGTGATCATTAACTCCGCGGTGCATAATTTCTGGCCTGACGTATCACGTGAAATCCATCCAGTATATTTTTATATTACATATTGTTTTCTTTAAAAGAGCAATTACTCTGGCTTGCAAGTTTTCCAAAGCAGGACAAGTTGTCTACTGCAAAAGGGACTATTGTATCACTCAGCTATTGAATGACTTATGCCAGTTTATATCACGGTCAAATATGGAGAATCTCAAGACAACTCCTCGAGTCATCTTAAGACTCGGGGGCTACAATGACATGACTTAGCAAAATTGGCCAGTATAAGTGAATCAAGAACTCTGGGTCATTGGAGGGAAAAATAACCTGGCCCTGGAGGCTACTGCCCTATTGGTGAGAATTTAAAGGCCGTCAGAAAAATTTCCGGCTCAAAATGAAGATTCCGGTTCAAAATCCGGTTCAAGGGAAATTTATCTACCACAAAGCTTTGAAGCTCTCACATCCGGTTCAAAATCCGGCTCAAGGTACATTTGTCTCTCACAAAGCTTTGAAGCTCTCAATATCCGGTTTAAGAATTTTTGGTTCAAAAAGAATTAATCTCTCGCAAGTTCGAGTTCTCAGAAAAATTAAAGGGACCAAAGAGAGTCTTTTGCAAAGCACAACTGAAACATTGGTACCCGCTGAGCACAGCTCAAAAATATTGCTTGGGGGAACAAGAATTGCTATAACCCTTGTGATAGGCTTAAAAGCCAGGCTTGGAAGCCAGGTATATTCACCTAAAACCCCGGGTTATCCTACCTTTTTACGTAAGCCACTCCGCCCAGGTATTCCTGGAATGACCGGCCGAACGTTTGACAAGTCAATCTTATGCAGACCCTGAACTTGTCAAAGTTAAAACGACGATTGGTTAAAGTGAGGTCCATCTTATAAGGTTTGTAAAACGGTGTAACTCGGTGGCCTGGCAGCCCGTGAAAAGCCTCGATTTTTCGGCCTGGCAGCCCATGAAAAGTCTCGTTTTCGTGTGTGTTTTATTTCGACAGGTCTTTTGAGGTTTATTTGATGAAGCTTCAAATGCTTTATGATTATAATTCACCTGTGTTTATTGACCCGGCTTGGCTTTCGTCTATAAGTCATCAGTACATGATAAGTTAATATCCGGTGTTATTGACCCAGCCTAGCTTTCGACTATAAGTCGCCAGTATGAGATAAGATAATATCCGGTGTTTATTACCCTGGCCTGGCTTTGTTTATAAGCCGACAATATATGACAATTCAACACAGCATTATGTGCTCAAATTTTTTGGGTTATCACCCTTACTGCATTGGTTTGATAAACTGGCAGTATGATCAAATATCACAGGAACCGGTTTTCAAACTGGGTTATATTATTCAAATCTTTAATAGCCAACATGGCTGAATTTTTATTGTGGTTATCAATAACCAGTATTATGATTGAGGTTTTCAAAGTCGCTTTAGCGTAATGGATATTATTTTATCGATGGATATGATTTATTCTACAATGGAAGGAATAGTCCCGAGTCGCTGCAGGCTTACGACCCGGCACTTGGGGGCTACATTGTTGAAAGTTGAGATTACATCAAATATGCAAGCCCCATGTCACTGCCAGCATGCACCATGGCACTTGGGGGCTAATGTAAAGTCATTTTTTTGCTCATCTTATTGAAGACCCGACTCATCACATTGTAATGAGCCGGCCCTTGGGGGCTACCAATTGTTCCTGTCAAAAGTTCAAGGTACACAAGTCTTAATCCATTATATTGAAAGGTCCACTACTCAGTTGGTAAAGCACAAAGCTCTTAACCTTGTGGACGTGGGTTCAAGCCCCATGATGGGGGTTACATCATATGATGCTCTTTTCAAAGAAGTATATATAAAGTCCCAGCTCAGTATTATCTTACTAAGCCGACACTTGGGGGCTACACATTGCTGCTCGAATCTACATGATCATACATACAAAGTTCCCGCTCGTTATTGCATAATGACCCGGCCCTTGGGGGCTACACTGGTTGAAGTTTTTATGAGCATAAGGCAATTTCAAGTCCCAGGTTGCTGCAAGCATGACAACCTGTCACTTGGGGGCTACATATGTGGAATACTCAGTTCTGACTAGTGACTGAGATGAACAATCTGGATTTCTTCAAGGTTGCAACATTTATATTGAAACAGTTCTTAAGCTATCACTATGTTCTCCTCTTAAGACTTGGGGGCTACAGGTAATATGCATATAAAGGAGGAACATCTTCAAATTCTCAGATGAAGGAGGAACATCTTCAAATTCTCAATTTTGGGCAAATCAGGAAGATTAATATTGTGACCCGGCATTGGCAACAATCATGACCCGGCGTCTATAACAGCCATGACCCGGAATCATCAATTTTTTTGATCCAGTGATTTTTGGAAATCATAACTCGGCAAGTTCTACATTTTCAAGCCGGCTGGATATCAGTTGAATATTTCGAAGACCAATATTTTTGTCAAGTCAGAGCATTGAAGGTCGATTCAAATGGATTCCTTATTTACAATATTTGTTATACAAGCAAATTGATTATGAAGCTAGCCTATTGACCCGGATTTTCTAGAAGGAGGAAATGACAAGGACTTATGGATGATCAGATGCCGGCTTACAAGAATATTTAACCCGGAGCACAACCTGTCAAATTTGTTCTTGTGTTTATGTTACAGATCAGTTTAACATGGATAAATCCAAATTAAACTGGGGGCTAATGTCGGGGATATACCCCGCGGTGTAACCCGGCCAGATGTATGACCCGGCTGACCTTGGCGACTCACTGGTGACCCGCCTGGAGCTTGGTGACTCACGGGTAACCCGCCCGATCTCGGCGACTCATTAGTAACCCGACGGTGGGTCAGACGGGCAACAAAGCCCAAGGCCCAGAAGGCCGGCTCATTTTATGGTGGGCCGAATTAAGAGGAAAGCGTAAGGAATATTCCCTTACAAAGGAAGAAAGACTAGGACCCCACTCGTGATTGAGTAATCCTAATCCTACTAGGACTAGTCATGTAACCCGCCCCTTCAACATATATATAAGGAGGGGCAGGGCACCCCAAGAGGGGACAAGAAATAATCTCTAAGGCTAGACACAACTAGGAGAGCCGGCTTATGCGGCGACTCCATCATGAGCATAATGAGACCTAGCCACAAACATCATGTAGGGTTGTTACCAGATGATGTTTCCCGGGGCCCGAAGCTGTCTAAACCCTTGTCTTGTGTTGCTTCTCTCGATTCCGATCAACCACTCTCAAGCTACCACATATATGCGTTGGCCTCACAACTAAGTCCTCACACTAGGACATCTGCCGTGAGAATTCCACGACACCAACACTCAACTCTCTCTCACAGATTTTGATATGGTGGAAATATGATTTGAGTGGACAGCAACTTGGGGAAGGCTAGAGATCAAGATTCTTGTGGTTGGATTGAAATGTCTTGGTCTCAACACATGAGTAGGTGGTTCTTTCTCAGAAAATGAATGCTGGAAGTGTAGGCACATTCTGATGGCTCTCTCCTCGAATGGAGAATGGGTGGAGGGTTATATATAGCCTCCACACAAAATCTAACCGTCACACACAATTACCAAACTCGGTGGGACCGAATAGTGAAACTCGGTCAGACCGATATGGTTCAAAATGTGAACATTAGGCTTTTCGGTGGGACCGACATGATAACTCGGTGGGACCGATGCGTTAGGGTTAGGGCATAACTTGATCTCGGTTTGACTGATTACTTCAACTCGGTGAGACCGATTTCAGTAACAAGCAAACAGAGAGTTGGTGAGGCAAACTCGCCGGGACCGATCGCTCATTTCGGTGAGACCAAAACATTACGAAAAGGAAACAGAGAGTTTGCGTTGCGAACTCGGTGGGACCGATCGCTCATCTTGGTTGGACCAAAATGTTACGAAGGGAAATAGAGAGTTTGCAATCCCATCTCGGTGAGACCGAGATCCCTATCGGTGAAGCCGAATAGATTAGGGTTTCTGGCAGTGGCTATGTCAAGTGAACTCGGTGGCACCGGATAGATCAAATCGGTGGGGGCGAGTTTGACTTTAGGTTTAGGAAATATGTGGAAATGAGAAAGTGGTTGAGGGATTTTGGAGCATATCACTAAGCATTTTTAGAAAGCAAGCCATTAAGCAACACCTCATCCCCTTCTAATAGTATTGGTTTTTCCTATGGACTCAATATGATCTTGGATCACGAAAATGAAAATGTAGAGACTTGAGCTTTTGCCAATATGTGTCCTTTGCATTTTGGGGGGTCCACATCTCTAGTCCATGCCATGCCAATCATTGAACTTTATGAAATGATAATCTTGAAAGAATATTAGTTCAATGAGCTATATGTTGTTAAGAAATACCAGAACCACCCAGGGTTTAGTTGCACTTTCACCAGCCATGATGCCAAGGCCAGGCGGGCGCCAGCGGGCATAGTACAGCAGGTTTCCTCTTTGGTGCTAAAGAGGCAAGCGCAGGCACGGAATCCTGAGGTGTCAACCAAAGGTTTCCATTTCCATGCACTAGTACAACGAGCTCCTAAACAAACGGTTTTTAACCCCTTTTCGTGATGGCCTTTGGAACCGTCGCCAAGTGACTGTGGGCGATAGGGGGGTCCTTCCCACACGACCCAGAAACCGTCGGGGATATGCCCTCCTGGCACACACGCTCGGCAAAATGAGGTCGTGTGCGACCGGCGAGCGCTCAAATACGGAAATACGTACAGTAGAGTTAAAAAATACAATTATACGGCAAAATTGTTTCCGGTCGCAAGTACATCCCACACAGTTAGTCCCCGCTAAATGTTTCCGTTCGTATGTAAATCCCACACAGTCGCTCCAAGGAAAACGTTTCCGTTCACAGGTACATCACACACAATTTTTCGCGTTAAATCATTTGCGTTATTGAATGTATCACACACGGTCCGTAGAAGAAACTGTGTGGCAAAGGCTGTCCATCACACATAGTTTTATGTGGTAAACGTTTGCGCAAGGTGGCCTAACGCAAACAGTTTTCAAGAGAAAGTCATGTGTGATTGTTCATTGATCCAACACGGTTTATTCCTAGAAACTGTGTGCGTTGCCTGAGGTCATCGCCCACGGTATTTTTTCAACAACCAGTTGCAATAGCAAAACCCAATTAGCAGGCTAATTCGCCATTAGCAGGCTAATTATCCGATTATTCATAATCCGTTTATTAATCTAATTGACATTTCATATTAAGCACACAATATATTTTATTTTAATAATTGAAATACATCAGAGTACAACATCATATAGCTTCACCACTCAGCTACCCCATTACAAAACTACACCAGGATCAAGTTTCACATGCAACATCTATAACCTTTCAAAATTAGCATCATAGACAGTACATCGACAGATGTATCTCATCTGGAAAACTGCTAAAGTAGAAGGCAAATATTGAGCCTTCATTGATGTTGAAGGTCTTTGTAACTTTAGGCCAGTGCTTGTGGATGATTGACCGTCCATCCTTCGTCCTCTTCAGGAACACTTCAATATTGAACCATGGGTGTTGATGAATAAATTCCTCGCCTCCTGACCATACAGGTGGTTTGAGAGGTAATCATCAGTGAACAGCTTTGGAAAGGCCTGAAAACAAGGATGTGCATAAATATCTTCTCTATATTGGAAATGGAGCAAAGGAATAAAAAAGGCAAGGTATAATAGTTAGTACCATCCTGTAGTGAACTGATGTCTTCTTCATTGTGCAGACAAAGATCTTGTTGTTTTTTGTCGCTAATTTCTTTATCCTAACAATCTTTCTGAGTTTCTTGACTTGAATGATATTCATGGACAACTCATTTCCCCATATGCAAAAAGGGTCGAACTGTGGGTCAAAACCTCTGACAGCAGGACTTACATGTGCAAGACCAAATTGTTAAAAACCTAAATATTAGAACGGTTCCTGCAATTTCACAATAATGTGCTATTAGACAATGGACCATGCATGTGCTAACCTTGATTGTAAACCTCAGTGCTTCCCATTGTTTCCCTGCAACACATATAAGGTAGTTAGTCATCAGGTTAAGTAAGGGTTCGCATGCTATTAGTAAAATATGTTGATGAAAAATATGCACATTGCAGATTCATCAGATTAATTCAAGCCACATGGAAAACCCATTTATCCAAACCAAGCATGATTAAGAACTAGGAAATATTGCACTTGTATATGTTTCTCATGTATTAAGTGCAGCCAAATTCGATTTATTTCTCACCTGCACAACAATACAAAATTCTACCCACGACAATTGGACATCGCAGTGTAGAATTGAACCAAGCAGTTAGCTAAACACCACAACAAATGAACCAAACATTAACTGAGCACCACATTGCACAATATAACATACTCCTAATAGAAGATCAGAAAGTTAACCAAACCAAGAATGCTTAACAACTTGGAAATATAACAATTGCATTTGTTTCTCGTGTATTTAGTACAACCAAATTCATTTTATTTCTCACATGGTATACAATAACAGAATGCAGCCACAACAATTGAACATCGCATTATAGAATTGAACCAAGCAGTTAACTAAACACCACAACAAATGAACCAAACATTAACTGAGCACCACATTGCACAATATAACATACTCGTAATAGAAGATCAGACAGTTAACCAAACAAAGCATGCTTAACAACTTGGAAATATTGCACCCTGAAGAATTGAACATCACATTTGCAGAATTGAACCAAGCAGTTAACTGAACACCACATTGCACAACATATAGAACATATACACTATAGCAGAAGATTGCATGGTAAAAGTACATAGCATAATTCACTAGAATTCGTTAAGGAAAGGCAGTAGCTAGCAAACGATGGCCTCGAGAAAAAGCCACGAACTCTCGTTTGAAGCAGCCAACCGTGTTGTGGCGTCGGCGCACGAGGCATCAACGGTGGCCTCGACGATGAAGTGCTCCTCCAAGATCTGGGGGTCGGCACGAATGGCAGCCACCGCGACCTCATCCGCGCGTGCGGCCGCGATTTGCTCCTCTGCTGCCAAATGCTCCTTGAGATCCTGGCTATACTGCGTGCACCATAGCTTAGGCCGGCGCTTATTTAGTGGAGGGGTCGGTGATTTGGGTGGAAGGTGTCGCGCTCGCACCGGCGGTCGGGGCATGTGAGATGTGGAAGGAGGAGGAGGATGGGGGTCGGGTGTGGATTACCTGCCTGGATAGACGAGGCCGAGCAGCGTGAAGGAGGGTTGCCGACGAGGAGGCGGTGCTGC